>NC_066561.1:5297431-5312431 GCF_024679095.1 Eriocheir sinensis | reverse complement strand
CTCTCTCTCTCTCTCTCTCTCTCTCTCTCTCTCTCTCTCTCTCTCTCTCTCTCTCTCTCTCTCTCTCTCTCTCTCTCTCCCTAACCACATACTTTCCTTTCCTCTTTATTCTCCCTCTTTCTTCCTCTCCCTTTCTGTTTTCTCCCTCTCCCTTCCTCCCCTTTTCTATTCTCCCTTTATCTCCCTCTCACAGTCTTATCTATACCATTATCTCTTCCTCTTCTCCCCCTTTCTATTCTTCTCCAATCTCCCTTCCTCTCCCTTCGTATTCTCTCCCTCTCCCTCCCTCCTTTCTTTCTCCCTTTCCTTTTCACAATCTTTTCCATCTCTATTACTTTCTATCCCTTCTCTCCCTTTCTGTTCTCTCCTTTTTTTCTCCCTTTTCCTCCCTCTTTCTCCCTCTCCCTCTCCCTCCTTCACTCTCCCTTTCTCTCCCACAATATTATTCTTTTTTGTAGCTCAGTCTCTCCCTTCCTCTCCTTTCCCTTTCACTTCTCTCCCTCTCCCTTCCTCTTCCTGTCTGTTCTCTCCCTCCCTCCCCCCCTCCCCCTCCCCCTCCTCAGCTGACCTCTCCCCTGACCTTAATTCCTGCCAAGGCTGAACTTATGTCAACAAAGGCCAGCTGCTTCTCCTGGCACGCCGCCCCTTCTCTCTCTCTCTCTCTCTCTCTCTCTCTCTCTCTCTCTCTCTCTCTCTCTCTCTCTCTCTCTCTCTCTCTCTCTCTCTCTCTCACGGGTACTTAAGGGGCTGTCTTCTCTGATTCCACCTTTTTCCTCCTCTTCCTCCTCCTCCTCCTCCTCTTCTTCTTCTTCTTCTTTTTTCTTCTCCTTCTTCCCCTCCTCTCCCTTCTTCTTCATCATCGTCATCATTATCATCATACTCATCCTCATCATCATTTTCTTCTTCTTCTTCTTCTTCTTCTTCTTCTTCGTCTTCTCCTCCTAATCCTCTTTCTCTTCAATCTTTTTCTTACTTTTTCTTTTTCCTTCGTCAATCTCTCTCTTCTATTCCTATCCTAATCTCCATCTTCCTTTTTCTTCTTCTTCCTCTTCTTCCTCCTCCTCTTCTTCTTCTTCCTATTCTTCTTTAACTTTTACCTCTCTTTACTCGTATTTCCTTTAATCTACTCTTCCATCTCTCTCTCTCCTTCTCTCTATCTTCTTTTATTTCTTCCTTCCTCTCTCTCTCTCTCCTCCTCCTCTTCCTCCTCTACTGTCATCCTCTTTTTTTCTCCTTTCAAGTATCACCCTAGCCTTGTTCCCTCCTCCTCCTCCTCCTCCTCCTCCTCCTCCTCCTCCTCCTCCTCCTCTCATCTCTTCCCCACCAGTACTGCCAACTCCCCTTCTTCCTCCCCCTCTCCTTTTCTCATTCTTTTTTCCTCTTCCTCTCCTCTATAGTATACCTCCCTCCTCCTCCTCCCTCCTCCTCCTCCTCTCCCTCCAGTATTATATTCTCTTTTCTCTGACATACCATCCCTCCCTCTGTTCCCTCCTCCCAACCATGCTCTCTCTCTCTCTGACTCACTCTCCTCTCTCTCTCTTCCTTCTCATCCACCCCCTCTCCTTCTCCTTCCCTCCTCCCTCTTCACTACAAACCAGCGCTAAGCTGTTACACACCTGAGAAGCATATGTTTTATCTCCTGCCTTGTTCCTCCCTGACTCACTCTCCCTGACTCACTCTCCCTGACTCATTCTTCCCCCATGCGCTTTCTCCTCTGCCTTTTCTCTCACTTGTTCCACTCTCCTCTCTCTGATTCCTTGCTCTCTGACTCACTCTGACTCATCTCTCCCCAACCTCTCCCTGACTCACCTCTCACAGCTCACTCTCCCTTTCCTCTCCCTGACTCACTCTCTGGCCCTCTCTCCCAGCTCACTCTCTATTTCCCATTCTCACTCTTTCCACTCTCTGAACTCCCCTGCTCTTCCCTCATAGTTCCTTCCCACCTCTTCTCCTTCATTCATTTCCCTTTCCCTCTCCTCCTTACTCCTTACTCTCACAGCTCTGCCCTATTCACATTCTCCCTTTTTATCTTCACTCACACTCTCCCTCAGTCACTTATTTTTCTTCATTCTCCCTCTGCCTCTTTCTTCCTCCCCTCTCCTCTCCCTCCCTCGCCCTCCCTCTCTCTCCTCCCTCCCTTTCCTTCTCTCCTTCCTCTCTGTCTCCATTTCTAATGTCACCCCTTTCTTTCCTCCTCCCTCTCTCATTTCTCTCTCCCCTCCCACCTCCCCTTTCCTCTCCTCTTTCTTCCCCTCTCCCTTTTCTCCTTCCTCCTACACTAAATTTCTCTCCACTCATTTTCCTCCTCCTCCCATTTCCTTCCCTTTCCTCTTCTCCTCTCCCTCCTCCCCTCCTCCCCTCTCTCTCCTTCCTCTTTTCCTAAATTCTCTGATCCCCAGTCCTTCTCCTCCTTCTCCCCTCTCCCCCCTATTTTCTTCTCCTCCTCTCCTCTTCCCCTCCTTCCTCACTAAATATCCCAACACCTTTCACTCCTTTTTCATTCCTCTTCCCTCTCCTTTCCTCCTCCCCTTCTCCCTCTCCTCCCCTCTCCCTTCCTCTTATGCTCCACAGAATCGATTCCTCATCTCGTATTACCTTTTTCGCTTCCTCCTCTCCTCCCACTCCCTCCTCCCATTCCCCTCCTCCTCTCTCCCCTCCCCCCCTCTCACCACATCATTAGCCAGCAATAGCTTGTTTGTATAATTATGTATGTTATTCCTCTTTTACTCCTCTTCCTCTTCTATGATGTCCTTCTGTCTCCTCTCTCCTCACCTTCATATACTCTTTATTTCTCTTTTTTCTTTTTTTCTGTTTCTTCTCTCTCTTATTCTTTTCTACTGTCCTCTTACTCTTCCTCTTGTTCCTCTTTTTACTCTTCTTCTTCCTGTTTTTTTTTCCTCTTCCTGCTGTTTTCTTACCTCTTACTTTTTTCTTAGTCTCTCTTCTTTCTCTATTCCTCCTTCGCTTTCCCTCCTATTCTCTTATTTGCCCTCCTTCTATTTTATCCTCCCTCCTCTCTGTTCTCCCCGCTTCTTGTTGCTCCCTTACCTCTTACTTCTCCTCTTGGTCATCCAATTTCTTACCTCTTCCTCTTTGTTCCCGCTCTTTTTCTTAATCTTCTTCTCCCTCTTGTAACCCTCCTCCTTCTTCCTCCCTTCCTCTACACAGATTTATATTACTCTTGCTCTCTTCCTCTTCCATCTTACTTTCATCTTAACCTCTCACCTCTTCCTCTTCCCTTGTATCAATTCTTCCTCTTCTTTTTCCTCTTCCTCTTATTTCTTATATTTCACTCCTCTTCCTTCTCCTCTTACGTCTCCTCTTACTTCTTCTCCCCACAATAGTCTTTCTTGCTCCTCTTCTCTCACTCTTCCATCCTGTATCCTTCTCCTCCTCTTTCTCTTGCTCCTCCTCTCCTTACCTCCTCTTCCTCCTCCTCCTCCTCATCTTAAGGAGCTGTTACACAACTCGTTTTCTTCCTCTTCTTGTACGCTCGTTTTCTTCCTCTTCTTTTTCTCTTTACTCTTCCTCCTCCTCTTTTTTTTTGCTGGTAATACTCTTACTTATTTTCCTCCTTTTCCTCCTCCTTTTCATACTTATAATACATCTCTTCCTCCTCCTTTTCATACTTATAATACATCTCTTCCTCCTCCTCCTCCTCCTCCTCCTCCTCCTCCTCCTCCTCCTCCTCCTGTAACTTCGACTCTCACTTTCGTTTTTCTTCTTACTGTTGCAATTCTCGACTTTAATATGCTCTTCCTCCTCCTCCTCCTCCTCCTCCTCCTCCTCCTCCTCCTCCTCCTCTTCCCCCTCCTCCTCCTCCTCCGTATTATTCCTTCTGAGTAAAGCAATCCCTCCGGCCGTGCCTTTCTCTCTCTCTCTCTCTCTCTCTCTCTCTCTCTCTCTCTCTCTCTCTCTCTCTCTCTCTCTCTCTCTCTCTCTCTCTCTCTCTCTCTCTCTCTCTCTCTCTCTCTCTCTCTCCAATATCACTGATTAATATTTTTACTCATATTACTGTTTTTCTTCTTCTTTTTTTCGCCTCTAAATAATAAAAGAAAAATGAACTTCGTAATTTTAATATTTATCCCGCCGGCTAAGTTTATTTGTTTATTTTTATTCCTATTTTTATTTTATTTATGTTTGTTTATCTATTTTGTGGGCTTATCTTTGTTTATTTTTGGGGCTTTTTTTTCGTTTTTCTATTTCCTTATTTGCATATTCATTGCTTTTTATATTTATTTGTTTACTTATCTCTTTATCAGTATTTATTTGTTTATTCAATGTCCGCGTATCTCCTATCTCTTTTCTTCTCATTTTTTTTTTTTTTGAGGGAGGAAAGGAAACAAAAGAGGAAAAAACTTGGATATTATGATACTTTTCTATTTTTTGTTTACCTCATCCATTTATTTATTGATTTATTTTATAGGCGCTTATCTATAGTCATGTTTTCTCTTTTTTTATTTTTTTTTAGCGTCGTGAAGGGAGGGGGGTAAGGAGAGGGGGAAGGGGGGGAGGGGGGAGGATCAACGTATATAAATGTTCTATGCTCGCTAATCTCTTTATCACATATCTTTTTTTTTCTTTTTTTTCCGTTTTTGTTTATAGGGAGAAGCGGGTCGTGGGAGAATGTCGGGGAGGAGTGTCGGGGTAGAGTCGGCCAGTGGTGTTGGGGGTGTCGGGAAGTGGTCGTAGGAGCGGGGAGTCCGGGAGTGGTCAAGGTGAGGGTCGGGAAGTCGTCGTCGGGGAAGTGTCGGGACGTGATTGGGGGAGTGCCGGAAAGTGATCAGGGAAGGTTTGGGGAATGATCGTTAGGGGGTCGGGGAAGGGTGGGAAAGTGGTCTGGGGAAGGGTCGGGGAGTGGTCGGGGTGAGTCAGGGGAAAGTCGGGGAGTGATCGTGGTGGGGTTTGGAAATGGTCGGGGAGAGGTCATTGACGGGGTTGGGGAGAGTCGTGGGGTAGTCGGGGAGAAGTCGCGAGTGGGTCAAAGGAGGGAGTCGGGGAGTAGTCGGGGGAGGGTCATGGGGTAATCGGGGAGACGTCGCGTGTGGGGCAAGGGAGGGAGTCAAGAAGTGGTCCGGGGAGGGTCGTGGGGTAGTAGGGGAGAAGTCGCCAGTGGGTCAAGGGAGGGAGTCGGGAAGTGGTCGGGGGAGGGTCGTGGGAGGGTCGGGGAGGGGCGGCTTGTGTATCAGGATTTACCCGGAGCACAAATATCCGGTTGGGTTCATGGCAAGCCGGGTTTAGCCCTGTGTGATCCGCTGCCGGGGTGACTGATGAGGGAGGAAGGAGGGAATGGGAGGGAGGTATAGAATAGAAGGAGGAGAGGTAAGAGAGAGAGAGAGAGAGAGAGAGAGAGTGAGAGTGAGAGAGAGAGGAGAAAGTAAGGAAGAGAAGAGAAAGGGAAAACAGAGGTAGATAAGGATGAGGGAAGAAGAGAAGGGAGATGAAGGGGAGAGAAGAGATAGGTAAGGGAAGGTTAGATAAAGGTAAGAGAGAGAGAGAGAGAGAGAGAGAGAGAGAGAGAGAGAGAGAGAGAGAGAGAGAGAGAGAGAGAGTAAGATAATCCATGGTAGGTTAGAACAGAGGGAGGGAAGAGGAAGGGGAAGAGGGAAGGGGAGGGGGAGGGTAGGACAAGCAGGCAAAGGGGGGGAGGGAGGGGAGGGAGGGAGAGGGAGACAGGTGTAATGGGTACTAATGAGCCGTGACTGAGGCAGGTGTGATACTGGGTAATTAGTAGTATCTCAGGTGTGGACAGGTGTGTGTATGTGACAGGTGTGTGTGTGTGACAGGTGTGTGTGTGTGTGTGTGTGTGTGAGGGAGGGATGCTGATTGGAGGAAGACGGTGCTTGGGAGACAGACATGGGAAGATATTGACAGGTGTGTAGATAGACAGATAGATTGATAGATAGATAGATAGATAGATGGAAAGAAGGAAGTATAGATAGATGGAGAGAGAGAGAGGATAGATAGATAGTTTGAAAGATGAATATAGACAAATAGATAGTTGGGTACATAGATAGATAGACTGATAGATACATAGAGAGGAAAATAGATACATAGATGGAAAGAACGATAGAAAGGTACATATGAAGATAGATGGATAGAATAAGGGAGGAAGAATGGGAGAATAAGGAGGAAGAAGAAGATAGAGAAGAAAAATAAAGAATAAAATGAATGAACGAGGGATAGATAATGATAGACAGATAGATAGATAGACGAAGTTAGATAGATAAATCGCTCAATAGAAAAGCAGATAAAAAAAGAGAGATAGAAAGACTGAAAGAGATAGAGAAGGATAAAAAAAATAATTAAAACCAACATATCAAAAAAATCGATTGCTTTTTTTTTTTACAGCAAAGGAGACATTTCAAGGGCGCGTAAAAAAAACAAAAAAAACAATATTAAACAAAAAAAAAAACGGTACTTAACACTTACTTTAACACTTATACAGGTAAATCAAATGCCTGAAGTAGATTACCAGGTACAACACAGGTAGGGCAAAGCTAACACACAAGCACAAGGCCCCCACAGGTAAGACGGAGCAACAGGTGTGGTAATTAAGCAGGCAGGTAACAGCAGGAACCTCAAGACCTCACCTCAGCCCCGTCAGGTGTACTCAGGTTAATGAGAGTGAAAGTTTGGGCAGGTGAAGCAGTTTGGAAGTTACCAGTGTGTGTGTGTGTGTGTGTGTGTGTGTGTGTGTGTGTGCATGGAGTTATGATTATTACCTTTTATTTTTTGTGTGTGAAGTTGATATGAAGACATTTTTGGAGGAGGAGGAGGAGGAGGAGGAAGAGGAAGAAGAGGAAAGTGAATCAAGAGGATCAAGAATAATATTTACGGAAGAGGAAAATATGAAGACGCAGACGAGATTATTAAGAGAGAGAGGAAACAATAAAAAAGAGCAAGAAATTGATAAAAATGACTCAGTTACAAGACGGAGAGAGGAGAAGGAAGAAGAAGAAGAAGAAGAAGAAAAAGAAGAAGAAGAAGAAGAGGTAAGAAAATGAAATGAAAGAGAAGACAATGAAAGAGACAGAGTAAGAGAAACATGACAAGAAAGAGGAAGAGGAGGAGGAGGAGGAGGAGGAGGAGAGTTGAAAGTGGAAACTAATGAAGAAAAACTATGCGAAACGGAGAAAGACGAGGAGGAGGAGGAAGAGGAAGAGGAGGAAGAGGAAGAGGAAGAGGAAGAGGAGGAGGAGGAGGAGGAGGAGGAGAGACAAATGAAAATATAAACATATGACCGGGAGACAAAAGTGGAGGAAGGAGAAAAGTTTAAATTTATGAAAGACGAACAAAAGAAGAAGAAGAAGAAGAAGAAGAAGAAGAAGGCGATAAAAGAGTAAAACATATGAGAGGAGGAAAGTGAGATAAAGGAGGAGGAAGGAAGGAAGGAAGAAGATAAAAATGTGAGAAGGAAGAAGATGAAGAAGAAGAAGAAGAAGAAATATACCAGCAAAGAGAATAAGATAAAGAGGAACAAAGAAAGAGAGAAAGAGGATTAGAAAGGAAGAGGGGAAGAGAAGGAAGAGAGGAAGAGAAAGAGAAGAAATAGAAAAAAATGAAAATATCTCACCATCTTTATTACGACTTTCCTTAGATTTATTGTTATCATTCTCTCTTCTTCCCCTCTTTATCCACCTTCCTTCTCCTTCCTTTCATTCGTTTTCCTTTCGTTCTTGATTTTCTTTGTTTCCTCCTTCATTATTTATTTATTTTTAGTTTCTTTCCTCTTTATTTTTGTCTTTTCCTTCTCCTTCCCTCTTTCTCTTATTTTCTATCTTTCCCTTCTTTCCTCTTCTGTTTTCTTTTCTTCTTGTATTTTCTTATTTTCTCTATTCTTGTTTCTCTTTTCCTCTCTCTCTCTCTCTCTCTCTCTCTCTCTCTCTCTCTCTCTCTCTCTCTCTCTCTCTCTCTCTCTCTCTCTCTCTCTCTCTCTCTCTCTCTCTCTCTCTCCTTTGTTTCTTCATATTTCTCTGTTTCATCTTTTTTTTTTTTTCCTTATCTTTTTCTTCGTTATTTTTTCCTCTTTTCTCTTCCTTGTTCCTTTTTTTGTCCTTTTTTTCCTTATTCTTCTTATTCTCTTACTTCCAAATTTATCTTCATTTTTCTATTTATTCTTTCTTTCTTTTCCTTTTTCTTCATCGTTATTTTCCTCTTCTTTTCCCTTCCTCTTCTTTATTTTCTTCTTTCCTCTTTCTCATTCTTTTCTTTTTTCCACTTATTGCTATTTTTCTTTTCTTTCTTTTTCTTCTTTTTCGTGTATAATCTTCTTTTGTAATAGAATTCACGATCTCTTACGGTATATTTTTTTCCTATGTATATCCCTTTGTTACACTTCCTCTCTCTCTCTCTCTCTCTCTCTCTCTCTCTCTCTCTCTCTCTCTCTCTCTCTCTCGCTCTCGCTCAGGCGGTCACAGATTCTTTAGAGAGGAGGAGAAGGAGGAGGAGGAGGAGGAGGAGAGAGAATCCCCTAAATGCCCTCAGGTAAGCATAGGTGTTTGTCATTGTTGTCGTCATTGTTGCGCCTCAAGAATGTGTTAATTACCTTACCTGGGCGGAACTATGTCTTTATTTACCTGTGGCATGGGGGGGCAGGGGAGTATAAAGGGAGGAGGTAGAGAGGAGGAGGGAGAAAAGGAGAGGAGGAAGGGAGTGAAGGAGTGATAGTGAGGTGAGAGAGAGAGAGAGAGACATCCTCCTTCCTTTCCTCATCTTCTTAACCTCTTTCCCTCCCTCCTTCCCTCCCCTTCTTCTTAACCCTCTTTCCTCCCTCTTTTCCTTCCCTTCTCCTTCCCTTCCCATCCTTCCTCCCTCCTTCCCTCCCCTTCTTCTTAACCCTCTTCCTTCCCTCTCTTCCTTCCCTTCTCCTTCCCTTCCCATCCTTCCTTCCTCCTTCTTCCCTTTCTTCCTTTCCTTTCCTCGCCCCTTCCCATGTCTTCCTCTTCTAATACCTTCTTCTCCCTTCCTTTCCCTTCTCTTTTTCCTTCCTTTCCCTGCCCTCATTTTCCTCCCTTCAAGCTTTCCCTCCACTCTTTCCTCCCTCCCTTCCTCCATTCTTCACTGCTCAGCCCTCTTACTTCCCTCCCTTCCCTCCCTTTCCTACCTTCTCTCCCTTCCCTCCCTTCCCTCCCTTCCATTTTCCGTATCTCCATCAGTAATATTGTCAAGGCGCTTTTATCTCCCTCCCTCTCCCTCATTCACACCCTCTAACCTCCCTTTATTACCTGGAGGAGGAGGAGGAGGAGGAGGAGGAGGAGGAAGAAGAAGGAAAGAGAAGTGGAAAATTTACTGTTGAAACGATAATGCGGAAAGTTTATGTGTGTGTGTGTGTGTGTGTGAGAGAGAGAGAGAGAGAGAGAGAGAGAGAGAGAGAGAGAGAGAGAGAGAGAGAGAGAGAGAGAAACTAACTACACTGTCCTTGCCTTCACTCCATCATCACTCTCGCTCTCTGTCTCTATCTCTCTCCCCCTCCTCCTCCTCCTCCTCCTCCTCATCCTCCTCCTACTCCCTTCATCTCGGTGGTGTTGGGGGTAAACTGTATTGATTTCGGGTTTGGGAGAGAGAGAGAGAGAGAGAGAGACTAAAAGTGATATTTCTCTTGTGGGCACCGGAGAGAGAGAGAGAGAGAGAGAGAGAGAGAGAGAGTGGAAGCAGGTATTTTTACGTATCATTATTATTATTATTATTATTATTATTATTATTATTATTATTATTATTATTATTATTATTATTAAGAAAGTTACTGTTGTCGAAAAAAGTCTATGTGTGTGTGTGTGTGTGTGTGATAATGTAGTTTTTATCGTATATAATTAGTTTCATTCTCTCTCTCTCTCTCTCTCTCTCTCTCTCTCTCTCTCTCTCTCTCTCTCTTTTTCCCCCTCCATTCCCCAAGCACACAATGTTTTTTCTAACGCGTTTACACTCATAAACTCGTGTGTGTATGTACGGCTGTGTGTGTGTGTGTGTGTGTGTGTGTGTGTGTGTGTGTGTGTGTGTGTGTGTGTGTGTTTTAATACTCGTGTGTGTGTACCTGCCTGTCATTACACACCTATTCGGAAAGGGGAAGGGAGGGGAGGGGAGGGGAGGGGAGTGGAGGGATGGAGGGAGGCTGTGAATGACCGGCGGTGTTCATCTCTTATGTAAGCGTTGTGTTGGGATGTGATGCTGGGATGCTGTTTGAAGGGGGGGAGGGGGGAGGGGGGACTTCATGGTTTTGGTTCCTTTTTTAATACGTTTTTGTTTGTTTTTTTGCTTGTTTTCTTCATATGTTTTTTTTTATGTTCTTGATTTTTGTTGTTTCCTATTTTATTTTTATTCCTTCTTCCTTTCTCACTTCGTCCTTATTCTTTTCTTTTCTTTTTTTCCTTTTCTTTCTCATTTGTTTTTTTATGTCCTTGATTTTTATTGTTTTCTATTCCATTTTTATTCCTTTCTTTCTCACTTTGTTTTTGTTTTGTTTTTCTTTATTGTGTTGCTCTTTTGAGGGGAAGATTTCGTGGATTCCTTGTCTAACGTTTTTTTTCTTTTTTTGATTTTTTTCTTCATTTATTTTCGATGTTCTTGATTTTTTTTTTCTATTTCATTTTTATTCCTTCTTTCCTACTCACTTTGTTTTTATTTTCTTATTATCGTTCGTTTTGGTGTTTGTTTGTGTTTGCTTTCTTCTTTTTTCCTTCTTTCCTTCCTTCCTTCATTCATTCATTCCTACCTTCCTTCCTTCCCTATTTCCTTCCTTCCTTCATTCATTCATTCCTACCTTCCTTCCTTCCCTGTTTCCTTCCTTCCTTCATTCATTCATTCCTACCTTCCTTCCTTCCCTATTTCCTTCCTTCCTTCCTTCATTCATTCATTCCTACCTTCCTTCCTTCCCTATTTCCTTCCTTCCTTCATTCATTCCTACCTTCCTTCCTTCCCTATTTCCTTCCTTCCTTTCTTAGTCCATCTATCCTTTTATCCAAGTACTTTTTTTCTTATTCTTTTCATCATTCTAAATCTGAGTGATGATACGTTAATGCCATTTCATATATTTACTCATTCAAACATTTATTTATTTATTTATTTTTATTTCCATTTTTCTTATAGGCCTATGTAACTATTTTTGTGCCCACCTGTATTTTACCTTTTTGGCTCACTCTCCCTTTCTCTTTTTTTTCCAGGCAAGCTGTACACCTGCGGCCGTTTTGAGGTGAGTAGAAACCGATGTACGCACACACACACACACACACACACACACACACACACACACACACGCGTTCCAGTTCGTCTCCCTTTGAAAATGAATCGAGGAAAAAAAAAAAATAACAAACGAGAGAGAGAGAGATGGCGTATCAACATTCATCTTCCTGTAACCGAAAAAAAAAAAGTGAAATAGAAAAGCCCTTAACAAGAGAGAGAGAGAGAGAGCACATATATCTCTCTCAATCTCCGGATCATCGCCAACATCAGCACGTGAAAAATAGGACTCTCGCTTTGCCCGTTGGTCACTGTTTGTGTGGCCAGCTTGTTTTGGCGGGCACTCTCCCCTCTCCCCTCTTCTCTCCCCTCTCTTCTCTCCCTTTCTCTCCTCTCCCAAGTTGTCCCTCTTCCCTCTATTCCTCCTCTCATTTTTATTTTTTCTCTCCTACTTTCCCTCCTCTCCCCTCTTCTCCCCTCTTCTCTCCCCCCTCTTCTCTCCCTTTCTCTCCTCTCCCAAGTTGTCCCTCTTCCCTCTATTCCTCCTCTCATTTTAATTTTTTTCTCCTACTTTCCCTCCTCTGCCCTCTTCTCTCCCCTCTCTTCTCTCCCTTTTTCTCCTCTCCCAAGTTGTCCCTCTTCATTTTATTTTTTCTCTTTCCTCCTCCCTCCTCTCCCCTCTTCTCTCCCCCCTCTTCTCTCCCTTTTTCTCCTCTCCCAAGTTGTCCCTCTTTCCCTCTATTTCTCTTCTCACTTGTTTTTCCTCTTCCCTCCCTCTTCTCCCTCTTCTCCCCTTTTCTCTTCTCCCCTCTTCTCTCCCTCTTCTCTACTCTCAAGTTGTTCCTCTTCCCTCTTCTTCTTACCTCTGTTTTTCCTCTCCCCCCCTCCCCTCTTCTCCCCTCTTCTTCCCTCTTCTCTCCCCTCTCTTCTTTCCCTTTCTCTTCTCTCCCAAGTTCTCCCTCTTTCCTCTATTCCCCTTCTCACTTCTATTTTTTCTCTCCTACTTTCCCTCCTCACCCCTCTTCTCTCCCCTCTCTTCTCTCCATTTCTCTCTTCTCCCAAGTTGTTCCTCTTCCCTCTATTCCCCTTCTTTCCTCTGTTTTTCCTCTCCTACTCTCCCTCTTCTCCCCTTCTCCTTCTCCCTCTCCTCTTCTCTCCTCTCTCTCCCTCTCCTCCTCTCCCTTTCTCCTTCTCTTCTCCCTCTGTCTTTCCTCTCTCTCTACCATCTCCCCTTCTTCCTCTCCCCTCTTTCCCATCTCCCATCTTTCCTCCTCTACCTTCTCCCTTCTCTCCCACCTCCCTCCCCTTCTCTCCCCTCCTCTCCTAATGCATACTCAGTGCCTGGGGCGAATGGAGGGAGGGAGGGAGGAGGAGGGAAAAAATAAAAGGGAAGGAAGAAGAAGGAAAAATCGAGAAAGACGCGACTAGGTGTGAAGATGATGGGAAGAAGGAAAGGAAGAGAGAGAGAGAGAGAGAGAGAGTGAGAGAGAGAGAGAGAGAGAGAGAGAGAGAGAGAGAGAGGAAGCAAATGAAATGATAGGTGGAATGTGAAGATGGGGAGAAGGAGGGAGAGGGAGAAACGAAGGAAGAGTAAGGAGGAAAATATAATAAGGATGGGAGATGGGAAAGAGGAAAAGGAAAAGTAAGAAAAAAGATGATAGGATGAAGATGGAGAGAAGGAAAGGAAGAGAGGGAGAGGAAAGAAGAAGGGTAATCAGGGAGACGAATGAGAGATAACAAGATAAAGGTAAAGAAAAGGAAAGGAAGAAGGAAGAGAAGGAAAAGAGGAAGGGAGAAATGCGATAAGGAAGAAAGGAAGAGAGGGAGAAGGGAAGAGATGATAAAAGGAAGGAGAAGGGGAAAGATAGAAATGAAGGAAAAGATAATAGGGAGGAAAACTGAAAAAGAAAAAAGAGAAAAAAAGAAAAGGAAGAAAGTGAAAGTATGGAAAAGGTGAGAAAGAGGGAGATAGAGGAAAATGAGGAAAAGAAGGAGAGGAAAAATAGGGAGGAAGGAAGAAAGGGAATAGGAGAAAGGAAAGTAAGAAGATGTATAGAATGAGGAGGAAGAAGGAAAGTGGAAAAATCGAAGATGATGGAGAGAATAGAAGGGAAATTAAGAAAGATATAAGAGGTAGAAAAAGGAAGAAGAAATGGAAGAAAAGAAAGAAAGAAAAGAAAGGAATAGAAATATGAAGAAAGGAGAAAGAAAAAGGAAAGAATAGAAAGATGAAGAAAGAAGAAAGAAGAGAAAAAGAAAAGAGAGACGAGAGAAAGAAGAAAAAAATGAGATAGGAAGATGAAGAAAGGAGGAAGAAAAGAGGAAATAAGAAAAAAAAGAAGGAATAGAAGAAAAACAAGAAACAATAATAAGGAAAATACAGAGGAGGAAAGAAACCAGAAAATATGAAAAAAATTATGGAAAAAATGAAAGAAAAAGAAGGAAGAAGAAAATAAAGAGAGGGAGAAAATAGGTTAATATGGTTATCAAAATGGGAAATAGGGGAGAGAGGGGGAAGGGAGGGAGAGGGGAGAAGAGAGAGAGAGCGCTGTGATGCAATATAAAAATCTTCTGTAAACAGGATAGAAGCGAAGAGGGGAGGAAGAGAGGAAGGGAAGAAGAGGGGAAGGAAAAAGGGAGGAGAAGAAAGAATAGATAAATGCAGGAGGGATTAAAGAGGGAAAGAGGAAGGGAATGAAGGGAGGAAGAGAGGGAAGAAGGAAGGAGAATAAAAGGAGGAAGAAGGAAAGAAGAAGGGAAGAAGGAAGGAAGGAAGGGAGAAAAAGGGGAAGGAATGGGTAAAGGAAGAAGGAAGAGAGAAATGCGATAAGGAAGAAAGGAAGGAAGGAGGGAAGGGATGATAAAAGGAAGAAGAAGGAGAAAGAAGGACAATAACAAAGGAAACAGGAAAAAAGGATGAGAGAGGGAGGGAGGGAGAAATAATAAAAAGAAGAGGGGAGAGGAAGAGGAAAAAGGGAGAGGAGGGGAGGAGGGGAGAGAAAAATAAAGGAGGAAGAGTGTGTTTGTGTTTGAAGAGGAGGAGGAGGAGGAGGAGGAGAGGGTGTGTGACTGGGGAGGAGAGAAAGAGGAAGGGGAGGGATAAAGAGGAAGAGGAAGGGAGTATATATAACAATAGAAAGGGAGAGGAAGAATAAAAAGATGAAGAAAGAGAGAGAAGGGAGAGGAAAGAAGAGAACGTAAGAGGAAGAATGAAGCAAAAAGAAGAGGAATAAGAGGATAAGAGGAAGACTAGCAGATTAAAGAGGAAGAGAGGAAGGGAGATTACGTAACAGAAAGGGAGAATAAGAGAAAGAGAAATAATGAAAGAATGGAGGAGGATAAAAGGGTGAGAGAGAGGAATGGAAATACTGAAATAAAGAGGAAAATGAAAAGAATGAAAGGGAGAGTGTATTGTGAGAGAGAGAGAGAGAATGGAAATACTGAAATAAAGGAAAATGAAAAGAATGAAAGGAGAGTGTATTGTGAGAGAGAGAGAGAGGTAAGTAGACAAGCTGCCATTATGTTGACCGAATCACAGGTAAATATTAGCAGAAGGGTACAGGTGCTTTCTCTCTCTCTCTCTCTCTCTCTCTCAGCTTTTGTTTTGTTGTTTTGTTACTTTTTTCTTTTATTTTCTTAATTCTTATTTTTTTCTTTGTTATTGATTCTGAATTTTTTTTTTGTACATTTATTTTTCGTCTTTTTTTATTGCCTGTTTTATTTTATTCCTCTTCGTCATTATCTCTTCTCTTCTTCTTCTTCTTCTTCTTCCTCGTCCTCTTCGTCCTCCTCCTCCTCCATTCTTTTATCTTTTTTTTTTTCAAT
>NC_066561.1:5274286-5294831 GCF_024679095.1 Eriocheir sinensis | reverse complement strand
CTGAGAGAGAGAAGAAAGATTGTTAACTTAAGGGAGAAATTCTTTGTGGAGGAAATCGAGGGAGGAAAAAATTCAACGGAGGGAGGGAGGGAGGGAGGAGGAAAAAATCTATTGTTAAAGAAGGGAGGAAAGATGGAGGAATGGAGGAGGAGAAGAGAGGAAAGGAAGAGGAAAAAAATTGTTGTTAAAGGGAGGAAAGAAGGAGGGAAAGTTGGAGGAAAAGAGGAAAAAGGAAGAGGAGAAGAGAGGAAAGGAGGAGGAAAAAATCTATTGTTAAAGAAAGGGAGGAAAGAAGGAGGGAAAAATGGAGGAAAAGAAGAGAAAGGAGGAGGAAAGGAGGAGGAAAAAATCTGTTGTTAAAGAATGGAGGAAAGATGGAGGAAAAGAGGAGAAAGGAGGAGGAGAAAAGAGGAAAGGAGGAAGGGAGAGAGAGGAAGGAGAAAAGAAAGAGTAGGAGTGAGAGAAAATGCCGTAGAGAGAGAGAGAGAAGGGTATAAAGCAATTTGTATAAAAGGTAGGGATTGAGAAGGGGAAAAAGGAGACAGGGAGAGGAAGAGGAAGGGAGAGGAAGAGGAAGAGGAAGGGAGTAGACAGTAATGCCTCCTCCTCTCCTCTCTTCTCCTCCTTCTCCTCCTCCTCCTCTCCCCCTTCTTTATCTCCTTTTCTTCTCCTTCCATTCCCTTCCTTCCCCTTTTCCTTTCTTCCTTCCTTCTTCCTTCTCCCCTTCTTTTCCTTCCCTTCCCATCTCCTTCCCCCTCCCCTTCCCCTTCTTTATCTCCCTTTCCTCTTCTCTCCCCTCCCCTCCTTCCTTTCCTTTTTCCTCCCCTTTCCTTCCTTCCCCTTCTTCCTTTCCTCTCTTTCCTCCTTCCTCTTCTCTTTTCTTTCTTCCCTTTCTTCTTCCTTCCCTTCTTCTTCTTCCTTCTTCCTTTCACTTTCTCCCTTTATTCTTTACTCTTTATCTTCCTCTTTTCCTTCCTTCCTTCTCTACCTCTCTTCATTTCCTCATCCTTCTCCCTTCCCTCCCTCCTTCCAGCCTTCCTCACTTCCCCTCTCTTTCCTCTTCTCTCTTTTTCCTCTTCCCTTTTTCTCTACCTCCTTTTCTTCCTTTCCTCTTTCCTTTCCTCCTCCTGTTCCTTCCTTCCCTTCCCGCCTTCCCTCTCCCCCTTCCTTCTCCTCCTATGTACTTCCCTCTCCCATTCCTTCCTTCCCTCCTTCTCCCCTTCCTTCCCTCCCTTCCATTCCCCTTCCTCCCTTCCCTCCCTTCATCCCACACAGGTTTGAGGTAAATGATTGATGGGCAAGAAGATTAATTTGATGAGGTAGATTGATAGGCAGACAGGCAGAAAGGTAAATGGCATAGGTAAGAATAGGTAAGAGGGACTATATGGGTAAATGGGTAAATGAGAAGTGTAAGGTAAGGGAAAGGAATAAAGGTAGGAATGGGTAAGAATAGGGAGTGGTATGGGTAAATGGGGTGGATTAAGGGAGGGTTAGGTAAATGGGGAGATAGGTAAGGAGGAAAATGGGAAAGTTAGGAAAGGGGAAAGGTAAGGAAAGGTAAGATAGGTAAGTGATGAAGGAAAAGAGAAAGGTAAGGATAGGTAAGGATAGTTATGGGTAAGACTAAGGGAGGGATGGGTAAGGGAAGGATAATCAGAGAAAATGAAGGAAAATAGAGAGAAAAAGAGAGGTAAGAGAGAGAGAAGGTTGACTAGTTCAGGGAGAAATAAAGAGAGAGGGAGAGGGAGAAAGAAGGGAGAGGAAGGGAGAGAAATGGAAATACTGAAATAAAGAGGAAACTGAAGAGAATGAAAGGGAGAGTGTATTGAGAGAGAGAGAGAGAGAGAGAGTTACAATACCGAAGTCAAAGAGTAGGAGAATGCTTTGTCTCTCTCTTTCCTCTTCCTCCTCCTCCTCCTCCTCCTCCTCCTCCTCCCCCCCCATAGCGTCCCATTATATACAGAAAAGTTAGCTTAGTTTCTTTTCCATTAATATAAAAGGAAAAAAATAAAACATGTTACAACTTGTTTTGTGTTGGGGTGTTATATTCTTCTTTTCTTCTTTCTTTTCTTTTTTTTCTTTTTCTTCTTCTTTGTCTTCTTTTTCTTTGTATTTTTTCTTCTTGTTCTACTCATTCTTCTTCTTTTTCTTTTTCTTCTTCTTCTTTTTCTTCGTTTTCTTCTTTTTCTTTTTTTTCTTTTTTTTTCTTCTTTTTCTTCTTCTTTTTCTTCGTTTTCTTTTTTTCTTCTTTTTCTTCGTTTTCTTCTTCTTTTTCTGCTTTTTCATTTTCTTGTTCTTGTTCTTTTTTTTTCGTCTTCGTTTTCTTGTTATTTTTCTTCTTGTTTCTTCTTCTTCCTCTTCTTCTTCTTCTTCTTCTTCTTCTTCTTCTTCTTCCTTCTCTTTTTTTTTGCCTTTTTTTTCTTTGTTCATTCTTTCCTTTTCATTCAGTGTTTCAAGGAATTTCCGGTTCTTAGTCCAGTCTCTCTCTCTCTCTCTCTCTCTCTCTCTCTCTCTCTCTCTCTCTCTCTCTCTCTCTCTCTCTCTCTCTCTCTCTCTCTCTCTCTCTCTCTCTCTCTCTCTCTGATCCTTTTTTTTCTTCTTTATTTTCGTCTTTCTTATTTTCTTTCTTTTCTTTTTTTTTTTTTAGATGTCACTTTCCTCCTTATGTTTCCTGGTTATTGATCCTCCTCCTCCTCCTCCTCCTCTTCCTCCTCCTCCTCTTCCTCCTCCTTTTACCTCCCCGTCTAAGAATGTTTGTCGGACCCCTTCAAGAAATCTCCTTCCATTCTCTCTCTCTCTCTCTCTCTCTCTCTCTCTCTCTCTCTCTCTCTCTCTCTCTCTCTCTCTCTCTCTCTCTCTCTCTCTCTCTCTCTCTCTCTCTCTCTCTCTCTCTCTCTCTCTTTATTTTTTTTCTCTTCTTAAACCTTAATTAACACACACACACACACACACACACACACACACACACACACACACACACGTCCGTCTCTCACTGTAAAGATAATGGAGGTGGACAAAGAGGAAGAGGAGGAGGAAGAAGAAGAGAAGGAGGAGGAGGAGGAGGAGGAGGAAGAGGAGGAGGAGATGTGAAGAATAATGAGTCAGGTCTAGGTGAGAATTTATTTACTCTCTCTCTCTCTCTCTCTCTCTCTCTCTCTCTCTCTCTCTCTCTCTCTCTCTCTCTCTCTCTCTCTCTCTCTCTCTCTCTCTCTCTCTCTCTCTCTCTCTCTCTCTCTCTCTCTCTCTTCCACACATTTAAAATCGTTAGCAAGTTTTTTATTTTTTTTTACATAACGAAATTTAGAGGAAAGATTTTTATTTTCATACATTTTACTGAGAGAGAGAGAGAGAGACGTGGAGGGAAAACTTAGATTGGATGAATGGAGAGAAGCGAGAAAAAAATATATATATTCATCCGCATTTGCAAGAGGAATCAATATATCTCCCCCTCCCTCTCCCTTCCCCCCTTTTCTCTCCCTCTCCCCCCTCCCTTTCTCTCCCATCTTATCCCCCCTTTTTTCTCCCTCTTTCATTTCTTCTCTCCTTCCTTCTTTGCTCCCTTCCTTCTCCATCCTTCTCCCTTCCTCCCTTTTCTCTCCCTTTCCCCCCTCCCTTTCTCTTCCATTTTATCTCCCCTTTTCCTCCCTCTTTCATTTCTTCTCTCCTTCCTTCCTTCCTTCTTTGCTCCCTTCTTTCTCCATCCTTCTCCCTTCCTCCCTTTTCTCTCCCTCTTCCCTCTCCCTTTCTCTCCCATTTTATCCCCCTTTTTTCTCCCTTTTTCATTTCTCCTCTCCTTACTTCCTTCCTTCCTTCTTTGCTCCCTTCTTTCTCTCCTTTTTCCTTCCATCTCTCTCCCTTTCCTTCCCTCCCTCTCCATCTTTTATCCCCCTTTTTCTCTCCCTCCCATTCATCCTCCCTCTCTCCCTCCTTACATCTCTCCCTCTCCCTCTCCTCCCTTCCTCCCTGCCTTCTCTATTATCTCTCCCTTCTCTTCCTTCTCTCCCTCGCATCCTTCCTTCTCTCCCTTCCTCCCTCCCTCCCTCCCTCCGTCCTTACCTAAATCCCATCAAGTTTAGGGTGAGTGGTCAAAGGAGAGAGAGAGAGAGAGAGAGAGAGAGATTTGAGTTTTACAGACAGGACAACCGCTGGTGAGGTGTAATTATTTCTCTCTCTCTCTCTCTCTCTCTCTCTCTCTCTCTTTTTTCTATCTTTTTCTCTCTCTGTCTTTTCCCCAGTACGTGTTTGGGTTTGGGCTAATGCACAGAAATTGAACTCTCCCTTCCAACCCACCCTGAAACCCTACCTCCCTTTCTCCCTCTCCCTCTCTACCCAGTCCGCTAAACTTCTCCCTTTCTCCTTCCTTCATTCTTTCTCCCTTTCCCTTCTACTTGTTTCTATTTGTTTGGTTCTAGGAGGGAGGGAGGAAGGAAAGGGATGGAGGAAAGAGGAAGGAATGGAGGAGGGAGGGAGAGAAGAAGGGAGGAAAGGAGAGAGGGAGGAAAGGGGAGGGATTTAACTTGAACTCCCCTTTCCATCTCTCCCTTCCAACACTCCCATCTCTCCCTCCCTTCCATTTCTCCCTCCTAATTTTCCCTTCGTTATACTCTCTTCCAACACTCCCATCTCTCCCTCCTAACTCTCCCTTCTACCTCTCTTCATCTCCCTTTGAACTTTCCCTACCTTCTCTCCCTTCCAGCCCCTTCCTCCTCTTCCATATCTCCCTCCGAACTCTCCCTTCTACTTCTCTGCCATATCTCCCTTCTCCCTTCCATATCTCCCTTTGAACTCTCCCTACCTTCTCTCCCTTCCAGCCCCTTCCACCTCTTCCATATCTCCCTTCCATCTCTCCCTCCGACACCTCTCCTCCCTTCCACCTCTCTTCCATATCTCCCTTTGAACTCTCCCTACCTTCTCTCCCTTGCAGCCCCTTCCTCCTCTTCCATCTCTCCCTCCAAACTCTCCCTTCCACCTCTTACATATCTCCCATCTCCCTTCTAACCCTCCCTTCCAATTGTCCCTCCCTACTCTCCCTTTTAACTCTCCCACCCTGAAATTCTACTTGCCTCTCCTTCTCCCTTTCTCTCTACCCAGGCCGCTAAACTTCTTCCTTTCCTCTTCATCTTAACTCCATAAAACTTGTAACTCCTCCTCCTCCTCCTCCTCCTCCTCCTCCTCTACTTCCCTCCCTCCCTCTCTCTCTCTTAACTTTTGTGCTAGTTTGAGTTACTGGCCCGCTACTTTTCTGTATCCTCTTTGTCCGGGGTGAGAGTTACCTGTAATGTACCTGTTTTTTACCTGTCTGAGCTCTCGATTCCTGCCCTATTGTTTTTTCCTTTAAATTATCTACTTTCTGTTTGGTTTTTGCTACTTTTTTGGGTTTTTTCCTCTGTGAGTTATTTTTATTTCTGCCCTTTTGTTTTGTTTTTCTTTTAAATTATCTACTTTTTGTTTGTTTTTTGCTAATTTTTTTGTTTTTTCCTTTGTCTGAACTGTTTTTATTTCTTCCCTATTGTTTTTTTTCTTTTAAATTATCTACTTTTTGTTTGTTTTTTGCTACTTTTTTTGTTTTTTCCTCTGTCTGTACTATTTTGATTTCTGCCCTATTGTTTTTTTTCTTTTAAATTATCTACTTTTTGTTTGTTTTTTGCTACTTTTTTTGTTTTTTCCTCTGTCTGAACTGTTTTGATTTCTGCCCTATTGTTTTTTTTCTTTTAAATTATCTACTTTTTGTTTGTTTTTTGCTAATTTTTTTGTTTTTTCCTCTGAAGTATTTTGATTTCTACCCTATTGTTTTTTTCTTTTTAATTATCTACTTTTTGTTTGGTCTTTGATACTGTTTTCGTCTTTTCCTCCTGTCTGAACTATTTTGATTTCTACCCTTTTGTTTTTTTTCTTTTAAATTATCTACTTTTTGTTTGTTTTCTGCTACTTTTTTTGTTTTTTCCTCTGTCTGAACTATTTTGATTTCTACCCTATTGTTTTTTTCTTTTAAATTATCTACTTTTTGTTTGTTTTTTGCTACTTTTTTTGTTTTTTCCTCTGTCTGAACTATTTTGATTTCTACCCTATTGTTTTTCTTTTAAATTATCTACTTTTTGTTTGTTTTTTGCTACTTTTTTCGTCTTTTCCTCCTGTCTGAGCTCTCTTGATTTCTACCCTATTGTTTTTCTTTTAAATTATCTACTTTCTGTTTGTTTTCTGCTACCTTGTTTGTCTTTTCCTCTGTCGTGGGTAAAGGATCATCATCATCATCATCATCATTCGTTCATCTCTTTATTTTACTGTATGTTATTACTTTTTATTTCCTCTTTATTACTCTTATTTCTTTATATTGCTCCTACTTCCTCCTATTACTCCTGTTTACTCTTTATTATTGTCACACCTGTTTAATAAAAAGTTACACACCTATCAGTTTACACACACACACACACACACACACACACACACACAACAACAACAACTATTTCTGATTCACATGATATTAGTGTTATTTTTTATATTTTCCATCACTCGAGGGAACTCAAAGACACACAAAATAAATTAGTAAAAATATAAGCCAAACTAATTTCCAAACATTCCTTCCTACTGATTTCGATTTAATGCGAAAGGCTTAACACAACCGTATGATTATTGCAGATTTAATTCAAAAGTTTGCTCGCACACGAATTCTCATTAGTTGAAGTAAAAGAATGTCTAAGAAGGAGAAATAGGAGGAGGAGGAGGAGAAGGAGGAGGAGCAGGAGGAGGAGGAAAAGGAATACATAGGCTACATAGGAAGAACAGGAGGAGGAGGAGGAAAAGGAAGATTACATAGGAATACATAGGCTACATAGGAAGAACAGGAGGAGGAGGAGGAAAAGGAGGAATACATACATAGGAAGAACAGGAGGAGGAGGAGGAAAAGGAGGAATACATACATAGGAAGAACAGGAGGAGGAGGAGGAAAAGGAGGAATACATACATAGGAAGAACAGGAGGAGGAGGAAGAAGAGGAGGAGGAGGAGGAGGAGGAGAGGTATGAAAGGAAAACATGGAAATAGCAATGTCTTAGAAGTAAAATTAATAGAAAGAGGAAGAGGAGGAGGAGGAGGAAAAGGAGAAGAGGCGGAGGCGGAGGAGGAAGAAAAGGAGTCTTAAAGGGAGGAAAACATGGAAATAGAAATGTCTTAGAAGAATAATTAACAGAAAGGAGGAGAAGGAGAGAAAAAGAAGAAGAGGAGGAGAAGTGGAGAAATGGAAAGAGAAGGAAGAAATAAAGAAGAAAATAAGTTTGCATTGGCTTATATATTTCCACTCGAGTAAGTAGAAAATAAGTGGTTGTAGTTGAATTAGGAGGAGGAAGAGGAGGAGGAGGAGGAGGAGGAGGAGGAGGAGGAGGAGGATAGAAAAAATAAAAATAAAAGAAATGGATACGATGGAAAAAAAAGAAGAAAAGAAAGGTTTGCACAGACAACTTTTAATAAGTAAATTTTATATCAGTTACAGAAGGAGGAGGAGGAGGAGGAGGAGGAGGAGGAGGATAGAAAAAAGAAAATAAAAGAAATGGATACGATGGAAAAAAAAGAAGAAAAGAAAGGCTTGCACAGGATGGTTTTAATAAGTAAATTTTATATCAGTTACAGAAGGAGGAGGAGGAAGAGGAGGAGGAGGAGGAGGAGGATAGAAAAAAGAAGAAAAAAAGAAGGGTTTGCACAGGATGGTTTTAATAAGTAAATTTTATATCAGTTACAGAAGGAGGAGGAGGAGGAGGAGGAAATAACGAGAATAAAGAAAATATAAAAACGAAAAAGAAGACTAAAAGATGGAATAGGAAGAGGACACAGAGAAAAATTATAAAGATATGGATACAAAAAGTAGAATTAGTAGAAGGTGGAGGAGGAGGAAGACTAAGAGAACGAATACAAGAGAGAAAAAAGTAGAAAAATGCAATACAAATAAAGATTAAATAAAATATAGAAAAAAAACACGAGTAAGATAGATAATAGAAGGAGGAATAGGAGGACGAGGAGAACGTTTAAAGGAAATAGAAAAAAAGGAAAATAAAACAAAAAGCGCGGAGACAAAAATACACGAAAATAAAATAAATAAAAGTAAATATCAATAAAAGAATAAAAATAAGGAGGAAGAAGAAGAAGATGACCAAGAGGAAAAGAGAGAAAAATAAACACAAATATAAATAAAACAGACATATAAATAAAAAATAAAAAGACCCAAATAAAAACAAACAAACAAATAAAAAGAAAAACAACAACAACTTAATGACCCGATGCGTGTTTCGCGATGTGTGGGGGGGGGAGGGGGGGGAGGGGGGGTATCGGAATTTTGGGAGAAAGAAAGAAAAAAGTTGGAAAAAAAGTATTATTTATCAGAACTTTTGCTGCAAGTATTAGAAAGTTTGTCTCGTAAAGTGTTCCAAGTTACCGGCGTGTTGTGTTGTGTTGTGTTGTGTGGGGGGAGGGGGCGCAGGGGGTTAAGAGGGGAGGAGTCCTTAATTTTCGCTTGTCTTTTTGGGTTTTTTCTTTTTTAATTTACATCTTCCCTAAATTTTTTGGTTAATGTAGTGGTGATGGTGGTTGTGGTAGTAGTAGTAGTAGTAGTAGTAGTTGTTGTTGTTGTCGTAGTTGTAGTTATTGTAGTTGAAATAGTAGTAGTAGTAGTAGTAGTAGTAGTAGAAGAAGAAGAAGAAAAAGAACAAGATGACAAAGAAGAAGAAGTAGGAGAGGAAGAAGAAGAAGAAGAAGAAGAAGAAGAAGAAGAAGAAGAAGAAGAAGAAGAAGAAGAAAAAAGTAGATCATGAAAAAGAAGAACAAAAAGTAGAAGAAGAAGAAGAAGAAAAAAAAGTAGAAGATAAAGAAAAAGACGAAGAACAAGAAGTAGAAGAAAAAGGAAAAAACAAGAAAAACAAGAAGTAGAAAAAGAAGAAGAAGAAGAAGAAAGAAAGAAAAAAAGTAGAAATGAAGAGAAAGAAAAAGAAGAACAAGTAGAAGAAGAAGGAAAAAAAAACAAGAAAAACAAGAAGTAGAAGAACAAGAACAAGAAGAAGGAGAAATAACAATAGTAGTAGTAGCAGACCTAGTAATAGTATAAAAAGTAGTAGTAGTAATAGCAGTAGTAGTAGTAGTAGTAGTAGTAGTAGTAGTAGTAGTAGCAGTAGTAGTAGTAGTAGTAGTAGTAGTAGTAGTAGTAGTAGTAGTAGTAGCAGTAGTATTTTCCTCTCCATATTTTCCATTACGGCGCAGGATAAGGATCAGAAGGGCCGGCTCAGGTACTTCCATATTCTCCTTTTAATTATTCACGGGTAATGAGATTGGCTTAAGCACTGAGGGATGGGCGGCATTAGGAAAGGGGGGAGGGGAGGGGAGGGAAGGGAAGGGAAGGTTAGGGGAGGGGAGGGAAGGGAAGGGAAGCCGGGAGGGGATTGTGAAAGAAAAGGAAAGGGAAAGGAAAGGAAGGGGATGGGCGGCATTAGGAAAGGAGGGAGGGGAGTGGAGGGAAGGGAAGGGAAAGGAAGGGAAGAGAAGGGAAGGAAAGGAAGGAAATGAAAGGAAAGGGAAGGGGAGGGGAAAGGATGGGAATGGAATGGAAGGGACGGAAATGAAATGAAAGGGAAGGAGAGGAAAGGAAAGGAAAGGGAAGGGAAGGGGAGAGGGGTGGAAGTCAGGATAGGAGGAAGGGGAGTGAAGGGAGAAGGGAAGGGGGATTAAAACCTAAGAAATGGGCAATAAAGGGTAGTAGAAGAGGATTAAGTAGCAAGTAATAGGCTTAATGTAATGGTAGGCCTAGTTAATGGGTAAGAGGTAGATCTGTAAGGTAAGACAGAGAGGACGAAGGTAAGAAGTAGGTAGGAAAGGTAAAGGGAGGTGTGTGTGAAGGAAGGCAGAGGGAAGGATTGATTAGGGTAAGGAAGAGATGGGAAAGTTAAAGGGAATGGGCAAAGGGAGGTTAAGGTAAGGAGGAAGGTAGGAAATGGATCTGAAAGGCAAGAGGCAAAGGTAAGGCTTGAATAGGGTAGGGAAGACATGGGAAAGGGAAAGAGGAAAGGAAAGGGAAGATTAAGGTAAGAGAGAAAGTACTAAGGTAAGAAATAGTTGTGTGAAAGGTAAGGGAAGGGTTGATTAGGGTAAGGAAGAGATGGGAAAGTTAGAGGAAATGGGCAAAGGAAGGTTAAGGTAAGGAAGAGGAAGGTAGGAAATAGATCTGAAAGGTAAAGGGAGGTCTATTAAGGGAGGCAAAGGTAAGGGTTGAATAGGGTAAGGAAGAAATGGGAAAGGGAAAGAGGAAAGGGCAAGGGAAAGTTAAGGTAAGGGAAGGTGCGTTAAGGGAGACAAAGGTAAGGGTTGAAGGGTAAATTAAAGAGAAAGGGAGATTGAGGTAAGGTTTTAGGTAAGCAATACATGGGAAAGAAAAGGTAAGGGAAGGGAAGGTGTGTGTGAAGGGAGGCAGAGGTAAGGATTGATTAGGGTAAGGAAGAAATGGGAAAGGAAATGGGGAAAGTGCAAAGGTAGATTAAGGTAAATAGCTAAAGGTAGACAATAGGTGGGAAAGGTAAGGGAAGGTGCGTTAAGGGATACAAAGGTAAGGGGTTGAAGGGTAAATTAAAGAGAAAGGGAGATTAAGGTAAGGTTTTAGGTAAGCAATACATGGGAAATAACAGGTAAGGGAAGGTGTGTGTGTGTAAAGGGAGGCTGAGGTAAGGATTGATTAGGGTAAGGTAAATAATAGGAGAAAGGTAAGGAAAGGTGAGATGAAGGGAGGCAAAGTTAAACGTTAAGCAGAAAAGGTGAAGGTAAATAAGGGGAGAAAATAGAGCGGAAAGGCAGGTTTGTGTGAGGCGTAGGTAAGGTAGGGGAGGTAAGATTATAAGGTTAGCGTGACCAGGTAAGCATGGGTAAGAATTCATAAAGGGAAGGCAAGATGAAGGGAGGCAGGAAAGGTGAAGGTAAATATATGAAATAGGTAACGGTAAGGGTAAGGTAGGGAAGGTAAGATTATAAGGTTAGCGTGACCAGGTAAGCATGGGTAAGAATTCATAAAGGGAAGGCAAGATGAAGGTAAATATATTAAATAGGTAACCGGAACAAGGGGAGAAAAGATAACGGGAAGGTAGGTTTGTGAGAGGCATAGGTAAGGTAGGGAAGGTAAGATTATAAGGTTAGCGTGAACAGGTAGGCATGGGTAAGAATTCATAAAGGGAAGGCAAGATGATAAAATAAAATATAAAATAATTGTAACCGGAGGGGAGAAAAGATAACGGGAAGGTAGGTTTGTGAGAGGCATAGGTAAGGTAGGGAAGGTAAGATTATAAGGTTAGCGTGACCAGGTAGGCATGGGTAAGAATTCATAAAGGGAAGGCAAGATGAAGGTAAGTATATGAAATAAAGGCAAGGGGAGAAAGAAAAGAAGGGAAAGGTAGGTTTTGTGAGCATAGGTAAGGAGGTAGGGAAGGTAAGCGTATTGGTGAAATTCATAAAAAAGGGAAAGCAATGAAAAGGGTAAATATATGAAATAGGTAACCGGAACAAGGGGAGAAAAGATAACGGGAAGGTAGGTTTGTGAGAGGCATAGGTAAGGTATGGAAGGTAAGATTATAAGGTTAGCGTGAACAGGTAGGCATGGGTAAGAATTCATAAAGGGAAGGCAACAGGTGAGGGCAGGTGAGTCGTCGAGGCCGTCCGCGTGAGAGTAATAATTGGCCGGTCCAAGGCAGCGTAAAGCAAGTAGATTACTGGAGGGGAAGGCGGACGGGGAAGAAAGGTAAATGAATTTGTGACGGAGGGGAGCGGCTGAATAAACGAATGAACGGACGGGTAAAGGGCGCGGGGAGGAGCTTGATTATGGAGCAGCAATCATTTCCACGCCGGTCAACCCTGCTGCATAAACTGGCTCGGACTGACGGGCTGTGGTTTATGGAGGAAGCATGGAAGGATGGGCACCAGGAAGCCTATTGACTCATTACGAGGTTGCCCGCTCTAGTGATGGGATCTACTCGACAGTCACTTGGTCCCCGCAGAGCAGATCAAAGCATTTCGGTGCGTATGTTCAGTGTACTCTTGTTGCAGCGAAGTAACGGCCGATGCGATTTTTGAAGGAGTTGATGGTGTCTGCACTTACTACTTCAGCTGGAGGGTTGTTCCAATGGCGTACTACTCGGTTTGAGAAGAAACTCCTGCCAGTGTCTGTGTGGCAACGCCTCGCTAGGATAGGTAGACCGTTGTTTTTGTTTTTGTTTCATATACCCTCGCAAGCGTTTCTTTTCCAGTGAGAAGAGGTTTAGCCGCCTGAGTCGTTCCTCGTACGGGTAGGCCCTTTAGGGGTGGAATAATTTTCGCAGCGCGGCGCTAATCTCTCTAATAATTCAGTGTCCTTTCCGTAGTTATGGGAGACCAAAACTGTACTGCATACTCGAGGTGAGGTCTTGCCATTGAGTTACACAAGGATAACATTACTTACAACGTCTTACACATCGAAGTCCCTCGCTATGAACCCGAGGATAATTTTGACTTTGTTGTATGTTGTTGTTGTTTTTTTCAGTACTTCGCGTGTTTCAGGTCACTGCTGACTCAAAGATTTCCTCCTGCACGACCTTCAGAGGCTTCCCATGCATGTTATATGTATGGTTACAATTTCTGGATCGTAAGCGTATGACTTTGCATTTGCCGCCTACTTTGGTGTCGTCGGCACACTTTGATTGGGGGGATTTCAGTCCTGTTTCCAGATCGTTGATGTCTAAGATAAGGACAATGGGTCCCAGCACTAGCCCCTGGGGTACTCCACTAGTGACTGGTATCCACTCGCAGACCTGCCAGTTGAGTACCATTCATTATTTTCTACTGGTGAACCAACCTCTGAGCCAAGCAGTCATGTTGTTGCCTATTCCCGCTGAGTGTAGCTTCTTTAGGGGTCGTTCATGTGGTGCCTTGTCGGAGGAGGAAGGGCGGCAGGAGGAAGAAAAAGCTGGATGGAACGGAAAACAATTGTAAACATGTCTAAACAAGGAAGAGGAGGAGCTGGAGGAGGAGGAAGAGAAAGATAAGGAGGGGGAGGAGGAGGAGGACGAGGAGGACGAGAACGAGAAGGAACAATAAAAACAAAAGAACAAAACAAAAAGGAAAGGAACAAGAAGTAAGAGAACAGCAAGAGGAGGTGAAAAATATGAGGAACAACAAACAGCAGCGACAACATAAGGAGCGGAGGGAGGAGAGAGGGAGAGGGAGAGGGAGAGGGAGGAAGGGAGGGAGAGAAACTGGAGAACATGAAAATATATGAAAATGGTCCCCAAGGTTTTGTTTGCTGTCTCGGAAGGAAAATAAATACGAAAGTACATTAAAAAGATACATGATACGGCCGCGAGAGAGAGAGAGAGAGGAAAAATATATACATAAACATTTAAACGTTTAATGGAATAATAGTTCATAGTGACGTGTGTGTGTGTGTGTGTGTGTGTGTGTGTGTGTGTGTGTGTGTGTGTGTGTGCGTGAGGCTGGATTGGGTAGGGAGGAGAACCATATCAACTTAATGTGTGTGTGTGTGTGTGTGTGTGTGTGTGTGTGTGTGTGTGTGTGTGTGTACGCCCTTTGATGTTCTGAGTCCGACCAATGCCTCTGATCACACACACACACACACACACACACCTTACCTTACCTTACCTTACCTTACCTTACCTTAATCCCTCCACCCTTTCCTCTCCTCGCCCTTTCCCCTCCTCCCTTTCCTCCCTCCCTTTACTCTCCCACACCTTACCTTACCTTACCTTACCTTAATCCCTCCACCCTTTCCTCTCCCTTTCCCCTCCTCTCTTTCCTCCCTCCCTTTACTCTCCCACAACTTACCTTACCTTATTCCCTCCAGCCTTTCCTCTCCTTTCCCTTTCCCCTCCTTCCCTTTCCTCCCCCACTACAATCTCCCCCATGCTTTCATCTCCCAGCATCCCCTTATCTCCCATCCTCATCTCCTCCTCATCTCCCCAGCATCACTCTCCCTTACCTATCAGACAAGAGCATACCTGTCCCGTCCAATCAGAGCGCTTGAAATGACTCCACAGGCTTAATGGACCAATCAGAATAGAGGACCGCCGACCACCAGCCAATAGGAACGCAGTATGTCCGAGCGAGAGCCAATCACAGGCCAGATATTAGTTAATGGAGACTCGATGCTGTAATTGGGTTGTTAGGTGGAAGTTGAGGTATAGGGAGGAGGGGTCGGTTGTTGGAGAGAGAGAGAGAGAGCGAGAGAAACAGGTAAACAGATGAGCGAGAGGGAAAAAAATTATTGCTACTCTCTCTCGCTCTCTCACTCACTCTCTCTCTCTCTCTCTCTCTCAAACTTGCACCTTTTTCACACTATTAAGCCAAACATACCGACCCTTTCACAACCCTCTCCCCTCTCCCCCTCTCCCCTCTCCCCCTCTCCCCTTCCACCTCTTTATCAAATCCTCGCCCCTCCTACCCTCCCACCCTCTCTCTCCTCCTCCACTTTCACTTACCTCTTTCCTCTTTCCTCCCCTTTACCTCATCTCCCCATCTCCCCCCCTCTCTCTCTCTCACTCTCCTCTCCCTCTCTTCCACTTTACCTTCTTTTTCCAACTCTTCCTACTCTCCCTTCTCTTCCCTCCCCATCTCTTATTCTTTCCATCCTCTCCCTACTTTCCCCTCCCTTACCTCCTCTCCCTCTTCTCCCTCCTCTCCCCTTCTCTCCTCCCCCTCTCCCTCCTCCCCTCCACAACACAACCCGCGTCACAGCCAGCCAGCAAACCATTATTTCAGGGTTATGGAGCGGCGTAGCTTGGTAGTGAGAGAGAGAGAGAGAGAGAGAGAGAGAGAGAGAGAGAGAGAGAGAGGGCATGAGGTATTTAATGGAAGGGTGTATATTGTGTACGTATAGGTGTTTGTGTGTTTGTGTACGTGTGTGTATGTGAGTGTGTGTGTGTGTGTGTGTGTGTGTGTGTGTGTGTGTGTGTGTGTGTGTGTTTGTCAGGCCCGTGAAATTATTTGCGGTGGGTTTGATAAAGTTTTAGTGGGTTTGCATATCCTAAGTTTTGGGTTATTTTAAGTCCATTTAAGTTGGTCTGAATCCCTTTATTTAAAGTAATGGAGGGTTGAATTCTACATAAGCGGGTTCGAATCCCTTTAATTGTGGTAAGGTTTGAAAGTCCAGACGAGTGGGGTGGAATGGAGTTGACTGGAGTGGGTTGGATTGAATGTAGTGAAGAGGAATGAAAGAAGTGGTGGGGTGGAATTAGGATTTAGAGACTGGAGTGGGTTCGAATCCCTTTAATTGTGGTAAGGTTTGAATTAAGTCCAGTTGAGTGGGATGGAATTGAGTTGACTGGAGTGGGTTGGAATGAATGCAGTGAGGAGGAATGAAGGAGGTGGTCTGGAATGGTGATGGAGTGGGGTGGAATTAGTATTTAGAGACTGGAGTGGGCTGGAATGAGTGTGTAGTGCGGAGATATGGAGTGGGATAGCGTGTAACTGGAGTGGGCAGGGAGGCATCTGAGTGGGAAGGCATGCAGGGAGAAGCCCGAAGTGGATCTGGAATGATGATGCAATGAAGATGAAAAGATGGAGTGAGGTGGAATGGGGAGGGGGACAGTGGAGTGGGGTGGAGGGGAAGTGGAATGAGAATATAGTGAAAATAAGTGAAAGGAATGGGCTGGAAAGTGAAGGTAGTGGAGTTGAATGAATGGAGAGGGAAGAGAGGGAGTTGAGTGGGAAGGAGTGGAGGGAGTGGAACTGGAGTGGGACTGGAAAGATGATATAAGGGAGATAAGTAAAGGGAATGAGTTGGAGTGGTCTGGAATGGAGAGGGAGCAGTGGAGTGACGTGGAATAGAGAGGGGGTCAGTTGAGTGGGGTGGAATGAGAATCTAATGAAGGGGAATGAATGGAGTGGTCTGGAATGGAAAGGGAGACAGTGGAGTGGGGTGGAATGGAGAGGGAGGCAGTGGAGTGGGGTGGAATGGAGAGGGAGGCAGTGGAGTGGGGTAGAATGGATATTGAGGCAGTGGATTGGGGTGGAATGGAAAGGGAGGCAGTGGAGTGGGGTGGAATGAGAATGTGAGAGGAGAAATAAAGGGAGTGGTCTAGAATGGGAATCTACGCTGGAGTGGGCTGGAATGAGTGTAATGGGAATGGGAACAGTGAGTGGGTAGGAATGGAGAGGGGAACAGTGAGTATGCAGGAATGGGAATCTAGGCTGGAGTGGGCTGGAATGAGTGTAGTGGGAATGGGAACAGTGAGTGGGCTGGAATGAGTGCAGTAGGAATGGGAACAGCGAGTGGGTAGGAACGGAGAGGGGGACAGAGTGGGTAGGAATGGGGAGGGGGACAGTGAGTGGGCTGGAATGGGAATCTATGCTGGAGTGGGCTGGAATGAGTGTAGTCAGGAGGAAGGGATGGAGTGCGCTGGAGAGGGCGGTCGGAGAGAGACTGACGCAGACCCTCACTAAAGCTGACCTTCCTTGACCCTCCCGAGCTGGGCGAGGCGGCGCTGGCACCCTGACACGTCTCCTCCTCGTCCTCCTCCTCCTCCTCCTCCTCCTCCTCCTCCTCCTCTGACTCTTCCACCTCATCATTTCAATATCACATCTCACTGTAACATCCAAACATCGCCTCATATTTTATTTTTTTTATTTTTTATATACTCCTCCTCCTCCACCTCCTCCTCCTCCTTCTCTTTCTTCTTCCTTTCCACCTCCTCCTCCTCCTCCTCCTTCTTCTTCTCCTTCTTCTTCTTCTTCTTCTTCTTCTTCTTCTTCTTCTTCTTCTTCTTCTTCTTCTCCACCTCCTTCTCCTCCTCCTCCTCCTCCTTCTTCCTTTCCACCTCCTCCTCCTCCTCCTCCTCCTCCTCCTTCTTCTTCCTTTCCTCCTCCTCCTCCTCCTCCTCCTCCTCCTTCTCCACCCGATTCCACATTTTAATATATCTTCAACACATCTCCACATTTTTTTTATATTGTTCCTCTTCTTCCACCTCCTTTTCTTCCATCTTATCTTCCACCTCCTCTTCCATATCTTATCCACTTCCTCCACCTACTATTCCACCTTATGCCACGTCTCAGCCTCCACATTACCTCAAATTTGTTTTCTTTACAACTTTTCCACTTCTTCCACCTCCTCTTCCTCCTCCACCTCCTCCTCCACCTCCACCTCCATCTCAATACCACATCTTAATATAACTTCCACATGTCTCTTCTTATGTTTTTTTTTATAGTCAGGTATGAAATTGTATCTTCCACTTCATCCACCTCTTCCACTCTTCCACCTCTCCTCCACCACCCTTGTTTTCTTTTTGTCATGCTCTTAATCTATGCATCTTTCAATACGTTCATCTTTATCTCTCTTCCACCTCCTCCACCTCATCCTCCACTTCATCACCCACCTCCACTCCACTTATTGTCCCTCTCTCCATGACTTTACGCTTCCTTACGCTATTTGTTTTTTTGGTAATTTTTTCTATAATTACGCTTCCACCTCCACCTCTCCACTTCACTCCACCTGTCCACTCCACTCCACCCCCCTCACTGTATATTTTTTTTCTTTATCTCTATCTTCCTCTCTTTTCTCAGTCTCAACTCCAACTCCACTTCTAGTTTTCCACTCTTCCACCCTCCACTTCATCTTCCACTCACCCTTTCATTACGATCTATATTTACACTTCCACCTCCACCTCTCCACTTCACTCCACCTGTGCACTCCACTCCACCCCCCTTACTGTATATTTTTTTCTTTATCTCTATCTTCCTCTCTTTCCTCTGTCTCAACTCCAAATCCACTTCAAGTTTTCCACTCTTCCACCCTCCACTTCATTCTTCCACTTGCGCTTTCATTACAATTATCTCTATGGCTTTTACGCAGTTCATCTTTGGCAGTCTCCACTTTCCGCCTCCTCCACCCTCGACCTCCACTCTTCCTCCACCTCTCCACCTCTCCACTCTCCCTTCCACTACGATCTTCTCTCTATGGCTTTTACGCAGTTCATCTTTGGCAGTCTCCACTTTCCGCCTCCTCCACTCTCGAACTCCACTCCACCTCTCCACCTCTCCACCTCTCCACTCTATTAGCTGCGTCACGTCACATCTTTTCATCTCATCGGTGTGACATGTCATCTCAATCGGCTATTTCTTGTGTCACCTCATTTTTCGATCCGCCCCTCACGACCCCCCCTCCCCCCCCCCCTCTTCACTCCTCCGCCCATCCCTCTCCTTCCCCCATTCCCCTCTTCTCTCCCCGTCCGCCCCTTCTTACGCTCCTCCATCCCTTTACCATTATCAGAAGTGGAAAAGGAAGGGAAATAAGTGAAGGGGAAGGGGAGGAAAGAGGAGGAAAAAACTTGGAGAGGAAAAAAAGAGAAGGAAAAAATAGGGATGGGATGGGAAGGAAAGGAAAGAGGAAAAAAAGTTGGCGAGGAAAAGTAGGGATGGGAAGGGAAGGGAAGGAAAGAGAAGGAGGAAAAACACTTGGAGAGGAAAAATAGGAATGGGAAGGGAAGGGAAGAGAAGGAGGAAAGAAACATGGAGAGAAAAAAAGAAGAGAAGGAATGAATATAGATGGGATGGGAAGGGAAGAGAAGGAGGAAAACAAAACTTGGAGAGAAAAAAAAAGAGAAGGAATGAATATGGATGGGATGGGAAGGGAAGGAAAGAGAACACCAGTATCCTCCACCTGTAATCCTGCCTATCTCCACCTGTCTCTTCCACATCCATTCCACCTCCACTACCCTTTACGACAATGAAACTCCACCACCATCACCATCACCACCACCATTACCACCAACACCATTACTGTATCTCTTCCACCACCACCTCCACCTATTTCACCGTTCCCCACCTCGGCTTTCCACCCATTTAAACACGACACGTACACACACACACACACACACACACACACACACACACACACACACACACACACACACACACACACACACACACACAACCCCCAAATCCCTGTCACCCTTCCACTTACTCTTGTCAACATGTATTCTCTCTCTCTCTCTCTCTCTCTCTCTCTCTCTCTCTCTCTCTCTCTCTCTCTCTCTCTCTCTCTCTCTCTCTCTCTCTCTCTCTCTCTCTCTCTCTCTCTCTCTCTCTCTCTCTTCGTTTCCTCCCCTTCCTTCCTTTTTCCTCCTTTTCCTCCATCTCTTATTTCTTTTCTCCATCTCTTCCTTTCTTCTTTTCCTCCACTTTTCCTCCGTCTATCAATCCTGCTTGTTATTTCTTGTTTATTGCTTTCTTCTCTTCCTCTTCTCCTTCTCCTCCACCTCCTCCACACTTTATCTCTTTCTCCTCTGTACCCAATCATCCACCTCCTCGTGGCTTTCTTTCTTCCACTTGTTATCTCCTCCACCTTTAGTCATCCACTTTAGCATCCAGTTTTCAATCCTCCACTTCATTCTTTCCTTACCTCTCTTCCTTCACTCCTTCTTTTACTCCTCCTTTTCCTCCTTCTTCCCCTCCTCCTCCTCCTCCATCTCCTCCTTTTCAGCTTTTTATCGCTTTTTCATTCCTCACTTCCTCTTTTTCCTCTTACTCATTCTCTTCCTCTTGTTGCTCCTCTTAATCCTCTTGCTCCTCTTCCTATTCTTAAGACTTATGTGTGTACCTATTTTCTTCCTCTTCCTCTTACTTCTCCTCTTTATATCCTCCTCCTCTTCCTCTTCTTGCTCCTCTTAATCCTCCTCTTGCACCCCTTCCTTGTCTTAAAACTTATTTCTATCTGTTTTATTCCTCTTCCTCTTATTTCTCCTCCTCTTTACACCCTCTTCTTGGTCCTCTTAATCCTCCTCTTGCTCCTCTTCCTTTCCTTAAGACTTATTGCTACCTGTCTTCTTCCTCTTCCTCTTTTTTCTCCTCCTCTTCCACCTCCTCCACATCCTTCTTCTCCTCCTCTCCTTTCCTATTCCACACCACGCCTATGACTCACTCCCCCTTCCATTCACCTCTCTCCTCTCACACCTCTCATTAACACACCTGTGGGCCGTCACGTCTCACCTGGCTTACTCACCTGGCCGTTCACCTGCTCATTGATACGCGCCGCCGCCGCCGCCACGAGTCTCGCCATAACATTTGCCGCGGTTTGCCTCATCTTGTGATTTGTGGCCCCTCGTGTTGGATGGTAGCGCGGATTTTTTTTATAGTGTGGCTTTTTTTGTATTAGATAAGAACAAAAGATAACATAAGAACATAGTCTACCATACATAACATTTGCCGCGGTTTGCCTCATCTTGTGATTTGTGGCCCCTCGTGTTGGATGGTAGCGCGGATTTTTTTCATAGTGTAGCTTTTTTTGTATTAGATAAGAACAAAAGATAACATAAGAACATAGTCTACCACACATAACATTTGCCGCGGTTTGCCTCAACTTGTGATTTGTGGCCCCTCGTGTTGGATGGTAGCGCGAATTTTTTTTAAAGTGTAGCTTTTTATGTATTAGGTAAGAACAAAAGATAACATAAGAACATAGTCTACCATACACATTTGCCGCGGTTTGCCTCATCTTGTGATTTGTGGCCCCTCGTGTTGGATGGTAGCGCGGATTTTTTTCATAGTGT
>NC_066561.1:5264286-5269286 GCF_024679095.1 Eriocheir sinensis | reverse complement strand
TCTCTCTCTCTCTCTCTCTCTCTCTCTCTCTCTCTCTCTCTCTCTCTCTCTCTCTCTCTCTCTCTCTCTCTCTCTCTATCTATCTATCTATCCATCTATCTCTTTTTTCCTTTTTCTTTTCCTTTTTCTATCTTCTTTTCTGAATACCTGATGTTCCTCTTTTCCTCCCTTCTTTTATTTCCATCTTCTCACCCTCTTCCTCTTTCCCTCCCTCTTTTTTTTCCTCCCTTTTCTATTTCCATCTTCTCTCACCCTCTTCCTCTTTCCCTCCCTTCTGTCTCACTTCTCTCCCTCTCTTCCTTTTCTCTCTTATTTCTCATTTTTCTCCCTTTTCTCTTCACTTGCTTTCCTTTCTTCCCTTCTCCCCTTTCTTCATCTCCCATACCTCTCCTTCCTTATCTTCCCTTCCTCCCCTTCTCCCTTTTCTTCATCTCCCATACCTCTCCTTCCTTATCTTCCCTTCCTCCCCTTCTCCCTTTTCTTCATCTCCCATACCTCTCCTTCCTTATCTTCCCTTCCTCCCCTTCTCCCTTTTCTTCAGCTCCCATTCCTCTCCTTCCTTACCTATCCCTTTCTCCCCTTCTCCCTTTCTTCCTCTTCGCCTTTCTACTTTTTCATTTTACTTTTTTCTCTTATGCATCATCTTCTCTTTCTCTTCTTTCTCTTTGTCTCCTTCCCTTCTTCTTTTCTTTCTTTTATACATCATCTTCTCTTTCTCCCCTTTCCTTTTGTCCCCTTTCCCTTCTTCTTTTCCCTCTTCTCATCCCTTTCCACTTTTTTTCCTCCCCTTCTCCTCCCCTTCATTTTTTTTCCATTCTCGTCACTTCCGCCTCTTCATCATCGTCGCCTCCTCTTCCTCTTCATTATCGCCCCTTCCTCCTCTTCCTTTTCTTCACTTCCCCTTCCTTCCCTTAACCTCCCCTTCCTCTTATTTCTCACCTTCTCCTTTTCTCCTCCTCTTCCTCTTCCTTTCCTTCACCTTCCCTTCCTCCCCTTCCTTCTCTCTTCTTCCTCTTCCTCCCATTTCTCACCTCTTCCTTTTCTCCTCCCCTTCCTCTTATTTCTCACGTCCTCTTCTTTTCCTCTTCCTTCCCTTCACCTTCCCTTCCTTCTCTCTTCTTCCTCTTCCTCCCATTTCTCACCTCCTTTCCTCCTCCTCTTCCTCTTCCTTCCCTTCACCTTCCCTTCCTATTTCTCACGTCCTCTTCTCTTCCTCTTCCTTCCCTTCATCTCCCCTTCCTTCTCTCCCCTTCCTCTTACCATTTCTCCCCTCCTCCTCGTCCACTTCCTTCACTTCAGCTTCCCCTCCTATTTCTCACCTCGACCTCTTCTCTTCCTCTTCCTTCCCTTCATCTCCCCTTCCTTCTCTCCCCTTCCTCTTCCCATTTCTCACCTCCTCCTCTTCCCCTTCCTTCCCTTCATCTTCCCTTCCTATTTCTCACCTCGCCCTCTTCTCTTCCTCTTCCTTCCCTTCATCTCCCCTTCCTTCTCTTCCTCTTCCCATTTCTCACCTCCTCCTCTTCCACATCATTACCTTCAGCTTCCCTTCCTATTTCTCACGTCCTCTTCTCTTCCTCTTCCTTCCATTCATCTCCCTTCCTTCTCTCCCTTCCTCTTCCCAATTCTCACCTCCTCCTCTTCCCCTTCCTTCCCTTCATCTTCCCTTCCTATTTCTCACCTCGCCCTCTTCTCTTCCTCTTCCTTCCATTCATCTCCCCTTCCTTCTCTCCCCTTCCTCTTCCCATTTCTCACCTCCTCCTCTTCCCCTTCCTTCCCTTCACCTTCCCTTCCTATTTCTCACGTCCTCTTCTCTTCCTCTTCCTTCCATTCATCTCCCCTTCCTTCTCTCCCCTTCCTCTTCCCATTTCTCACCTCCTCCTCTTCCCCTTCCTTCCCTTCACCTTCCCTTCCTATTTCTCACGTCCTCTTCTCTTCCTCTTCCTTCCCTTCATCTCCCCTTCCTTCTCTCCTCTTCCTCTTCCCATTTCTCACCTCCTCCTCTTCCCCTTCCTTCCCTTCACCTTCCCTTCCTACTTCTCACGTCCTCTTCTCTTCCTCTTCCATTCATCTCCCCTTCCTTCTCTCCCCTTCCTCTTCCCATTTCTCACCTCCTCCTCTTCCCCTTCCTTCCCTTCACCTTCCCTTCCTATTTCTCACCTCGCCCTCTTCTCTTCCTCTTCCTTCCCTTCATCTCCCCTTCCTTCTCTCCCCTTCCTCTTCCCATTTCTCACCTCCTCCTCTTCCCCTTCCTTCCCTTCACCTTCCCTTCCTACTTCTCACGTCCTCTTCTCTTCCTCTTCCTTCCCTTCATCTCCCCTTCTCCTCTTCCTCTTCCCATTTCTCACCTCCTCCTCTTCCCCTTCCTTCCCTTCACCTTCCCTTCCTATTTCTCACCTCGCCCTCTTCTCTTCCTCTTCCTTCCCTTCATCTCCCCTTCTCCTCTTCCTCTTCCCATTTCTCACCTCCTCCTCTTCCCCTTCTTCCCTTCACCTGGGTTCAAATATTAATTAGCTGTGATTGCCATAATAATTACCTGTCTATCACCTGGGCGCGTCTGATTGTCTGGGAAGGGAGAAGACTATTGTGTCTCTCTATCTCTATCTCTCCCTCCCTTTTTTTCCCTCCCTTTTTCTTTCTTTCTCTCTGGCTGTGTCCCATATGGCTTTCAGAGTTCCGTCTCTCTCTCTCTCTCTCTCTCTCTCTCTCTCTCTCTCTCTCTCTCTCTCTCTCTCTCTCTCTCTCTCTCTCTCTCTCTCTCTCTCTCTCTCTCTCTCTCTCTCTCTCTCTCTCTCTCTCTCTCTCTCTCTCTCTCTCTCTCTCTCTCTCTCTCTCTCTCTCTCTCTCTCTCTCTCATTGTAAGACGCGTAAAAGGGTGATTTCTTTCTCTACTCTTTTTTTTCTCTCCTCTCTCTCCCTCCCTCTTTGTCTCCCTCCTCCTCCTCCTCCCGACTAGATGACTGACATTCCTCTGCTGACGCTTCAAGAGGAGGAGGAGGAGGAGGAGGAGGAAGGAAAGACGTGTGATAAAGAGAGGAGAAGAAGAGGACGGTAATGATGTTATGTGTATTTTCTCTCTCTCTCTCTCTCTCTCTCTCTCTCTCTCTCTCTCTCTCTCTCTCTCTCTCTCTCTCTCTCTCTCTCTCTCTCTCCATCTTTTTTTCTTTTTTCTTTATTTCTTATTTATTATCTTTTCTTTTTTTCCCATTTATTTATTTTACTTCTCATTTCTTGTTTTTTCTTTTTGCTTTTTTCTTTATTTCTTGTCTTTATTTTCTTTTTTCCTTATGTGTTATTTTTTTCTTATTCCTCATCTTTATTGTTTCTTATTTATTTATTTATTTTCCTTCTTAACTTTTCCTAAATAAGATAAAGAAAGAGAGAAATAAATTATATTATCTAACTCCCTTATGTTAAATTCTTCTCTTTCCTCTTCTTCCTCCTCTTCACTTCCTTATTTTTCTCTCATTCACTTCCTCTTATTCCTCTTCCTCTGTCACCTATTTCTCTTCCTCCTCTTCATCTCCCCTTCTTCCTTTTCTCATATCTTCTTTTTCCTCTTCTTCGTCTTCCTCCCCTTTCTCACCTCCCTTTCTCCGTCATTTCCTCCCCTTTCTCATCTTCCCTCCTCTTCACAGCCCCCTCCCTCCCTCCCTCCCTCACTCACTCCTTCCCTCACTCACTCTTCCTCTCCCATTTCCCAAGACCTTCCCTACCTACTCTCCCTTCCTCTCCCTCCCTTTCTCCCTTACTCTTTCTCCCTTTTTCCCTGACTTTCTCTAACTACTCTCCCTACTTTTCTCTCTCCCTCACTCTTTTCCTTTAACTCCCCCTAACTATTTACTCCCCTCCCTTCCCCCTTTTTCTCCCTTCCTCCTTCCCTTCCTCCCCATCTCTCCGAATTACCCACTCCTTCCCTCCCTCTCCCTCTCCCTCTTTCCTACCTTCCCTCCCTCACTCACACCCTCTTTCTCAACCATTCCTCTGATATCAACAACAACAACAACAACAACAAAAACCTAATAACTAAGTGACAAACAGGAGATTATCACCCATAGAAGTGGAGTAGAGAGGGATCGAGAGGCTGGAGTGGGCGTGGAGTGGGAGAGGAGGAAAGGTCTCAGGTGTACGGAGGAGTAATTGGCTTCACTTAACACCTGGGCGACTCGATGCTACAGGTTAATTGTCGTTCATCTGGCTGTTGGGGGGAGGGAGTGGGTAGGGGGGCAAACTATCGTACTTAAGGGTAATGATTTGTTGAGATATGTGTAATTGTGTTGGTTAAGAAAAGGGGGCAGGGGGGAAGGGGGAAGGGAGGAGAAGGGGTGATTGAAGAAGGAGAGAAAGGGGGGAGGGGGTTGGAGGAAGAGGAAGAAAGGAGGGAAAAAGAATAAAAGTAGATGAAGGAGGAAGAGCAAGAGGAGGAAGGAGGAGGAAAAAAAGAGGAAGAGGAAGAGGAGGAGGAGGAGGAGGAGGAATAAGACTCGTAAAAAATAAAAAAGGAGAATAAAAAGAAGAAAGAGAACAAGAAAAGAAGCAAGGGGAGAAACAACAGGAGGAGGAGGAGGAACATATGAAGAAAGATGAAGAAAAACAAGAGAAAAAGAAAAAAGGAGGGAAGGAGAGAAAAAAATACAGGTGGAAGAGGCGGAGAAGAAGGAAGAAAACAATAAGAGGAGGACAAGAAGAAGAAGAAGAAGAAAAAGAAGAAGAAGAAGAAGAAGATGATGCAATGGAAGGAGACGAGAAATAACAGAAGGTCGAAGAAGAGGGAGAAGAACAAGAATAGGAAGAGGAAGAGAAGAAGGAGGAAGAAGAGGAGAAAGATGAAGAAAATAAAGAAGAAGAAGAAGAAGAGGAAGAGAAGAAGGAGGCAGAAGAGGAGAAAGATGAAGAAGAAAAAGAAGAAGAAGAGGAGGAAGAGAAGAAGGAGGAAGAAGAGGAGAAAGAAGAAGAAGAAGAAGAAGAAGAAGAAGAAGAAGAAGAAGAAGAAGAAGAGGACG
>NC_066561.1:5254286-5261786 GCF_024679095.1 Eriocheir sinensis | reverse complement strand
TCCTCCTCCTTCTCCTCTTCTTTTTTTTTCAGCTTCTTTTTCTCCTTTTCTTCCTCTTCATCCTTCTCCTCCTCCTCCTTCTCCTCCTCCTCATCATCATCATCTTCCGTTCATCGTAGTCGTTCTCTTCTTCTTTCTCCTCCTCTTTCTCCTTCTCTTCCTCCTCTTCTTGTTTTTCTTCTTCCTCCTCCTCCTCCACAACCTTAATTTCATCTGTTGTAGTTTTTATTACTGTCTCGTCTTCTCTTTCCTCCTCCTCCTCCTCCTCCTCCTCCTCCTCCTCCTCCTCCTCCTCCTCCTCCTCTGTTCTCTTTTATTCCTCATTTCCATCTTTTTTTCTCATTCCGCAATCTTAATTTCATCTGTTGTTTTTATTTTTTATTTTATTTCTGTCTCTCTTGTCTTTTCTTCTTCTTCCTCCTCCTCCTCCTCCTCCTTCTCTTCTGTTCTCTTCTATTCATCCTTCCTCTGTTTTTTTTTCTCATTTCGTAACCTGTATTTCATGTTTTTATTTTTTATAATTGTCTCTCGTCTTTTCTTTCTTCCTCCTCCTCTTCCTCCTCTTCCTCTGTTCCCTTCTACTTATCCTTATCATCTTTTTATTTCTCATTCCACAACCTGTATTTCATTTGCTATTTTTTATTTCTGTCTCTCTCGTCTTCTCTTTTCTTCTTCCTCCTCCTCTTCTGATCCCTTCTACTTATCTTTACAATCTTTTTTCTCATTAATTTTCACAACCTTTATCTATATTTTCTCTCTCTTGTCTTCTTTTCCTTCCTCCTCCTCCTCCTCCTCCTCCTTGTACGCCCAATCTAGCGTCCGTCACTCCCTCGGGACGCCAGAACGCACTAAACACGGCCCGGGATTAGGTTCGGCCGCACTCTTCCCTTGCAATGACCCCGAAGTCGACTCGCTGGTTTTGCTAACACGTGAACTTGCCCGATTATCCCGCCGCTGTGTGTGTGTTTGTGTGTGTTTGTGTGTGGGGGGGAGGGGGGGGGGAGGCGAGGAGAAGGAGTAAAAAAGGTTGTGTTTGTTGTTTTGGTGGTGGGGGGAGGGGGGGAAGGGGGAGGGGGTTGTGTGTGTTTGTTGTTTTGGTGTATGTGTGTGTGTGTGTGTGTGTGTGTGTGTGTGTGTGTGGTTATTTGCTTCTTAGATGGTGTTTGTGTTAGTTTGATTGTTTGTTTGTTTGTTTGTTTCTTGTCCTCCAGTCTTGTCCAATTTGTATTCTTTATTTTCCTCCTCCTCCTCCTCCTCCTCGTCGTCTTCCTCCTCTTCCTCCTCCTTCCCTCTTTTCATCGTCTTCCTCTTCTTCTCTCTCCTCCTTTTCCTTCTTTTCCTTTATGTGTGTGTGTATGTGTGTGTGTGTGTGTGTGTGTGTGTGTGTGTGTGTGTGTTTATATTTGTTTGGTAAGATTACTCGCTTGTTAGAATGTGTTTGTGTGTTTGTTTGTTTGTGTGTGTGTTATGTGTGTGCGTGTGTGTGTGTGCGTGTGTGTTTAAACCCCAATACCAGCCTGCAATGGGTCGTAAAGAGGCGCCTCGGAGGGTTCTTTGTCCTCGTTGTTGTCGCCGCTACGCACGTAAGGAAGGCGCGGACGAGAAGTTATAATGGGAAAGTTCCAATTAAAGGCGCTGGAAGTGTTGGCGGCACGGGGATGTGTTTGCCTTCCCGCCCACCAGAGGAAGACACGCACATTATAGGCAACAGTCCCCTCACAGCATTGCCTCCCTCGGCCGCCCTGAGAAGTGTTGAAAGGGTTATTAAAGGGGCTATCACACTGGGCAAATTTTCCGTGGATCTTCAGTCAAACCACGATTTCCGCTGGCGTGGTTTTCATTTGTTTCTTGTTATTGCTGATGATGATGATGGGGAAATGTACCGTAGCTTTGGAAGATCGTGGACTCGTCAGAAAACCACGGAAATATGAGAACCACGCCAGCGGAAATCGTGGTTTGACTGAAGATCCACGGAAAATTTGCCCAGTGTGATAGCCCCTTAAGTGCTACCTCGCCTTGTTTTGCCCTAATACCCGGTCCGTGGCAGCCTCGTGCTGGTGGGAAGCTTAGCACGCTAGCACCGGTGGCTGATTACCGAGGATGATTACCATAATATTTCGTTCCAAACCAACAAAACGTCTTAGTAAAGATGGTAGGCGTCAGGAATTTCTGTATTCAAAATTCAGGACTTGAAAATGTGGGAGCGTCTTCGAGACCGGCAAGCAATATACATTTTTTTTTTTTTTTTTTTTTTTTTTACCTTTCTATGGATTCGAGTGAAATTTATATTTTTTTTAGCTTTCCGTGGATTCGAAGTAAGATTTAGCCTTTTTTTTTACCTTCATGGATTCGAGTCCAATTCATATATTTTTTTTTTTAGCTTTCCATAGATTCGAAGTTAGATTTAGCCTTTTTTTTTTACCTTTCTATGGATTCGAGTGAGATTCATATTATTTTTACCTTTCCGTGGATTCGAAGTAAGATTTAGCCTTTTTTTTATTTTCCATGGATTCGAGTGAGATTCATAGTATTTTTAGCGTTCCATAGATTCGCAGTAAGATTCAGCCTTTTTTTCATATTTTTCCATGGATTCGAAATAATATTCATTCATTTCTGGATCATGAGTTACGTGAGAGGACAGGCTTGTGAAACACCTGCACCAATTTACGCCAGTTCGTAATGGGAAGATGTAAATGGGTTGTCGTAGGAGCTGCAGGCGCTGGGACCATGTTATTATTATTTTTCCTCATAATCAAAGCAAACACATCCGTTCCTCGATCAAGGGTTACGCAAGTGGGCAGGTTTGTGAAATACCTGCACTTGCTTGTAAATGGGAAAGGTAATTAGAAGCTTAATTAGGAAGTTCAGAGCCGAGTTGACGCAGAGGGCAGCACCGCCGTCTGTCCCCGCCTGGAACGCACATAACAGCATCAAGCTTCCCGTGCTAATCCAGGAAGCTTCGAGGCGGAGTTCCGTAATATTTCCCCAAAACCATTCAAGTAAGATCCTGCGGGGGAATATAAAAGAAGAAAACACCGCTCACTCTTCTATATATATATGGAAAACGAAGCCATGGACGCATCAAGAACATAACATAAGCCTTTCCCGTGTTAATTTAGAAAGCTGAGAGGCTGACTACCATAACACTTCGCTCAAAACATGCAAATAAGATCCTGTGGGTAACATAAGAGAGGAAACATCGCTAACTCTTATATTTATGCAAAACGAAGCGGAAATAAAGAAACAAGTTATATTTGATGGTAAAACAGAAAATAGATTGCACACTTTTCCTGATGGTTCGTTCTAAACATTCAAATTAGATCCTCGGGGGAATATAAGAGAGGAAAACATCGCTCACTCTTCTATATATATATGGAAAACGAAGCCATGGAAGTATCAACAGCATATCATAAGCCTTTCCCGTGTTAATTTAGAAAGCTGAGAGGCTGACTACCATAACACTCCGCCCAAACCATACATATAAGATCCTGTGGGTAACATAAGAGAGGAAACATCGCTAACTCTTATATTTATGCAAAACGAAGCCGTGATAAACAAGTTGTATTTGATAGATTGAAAATAGATTGCACACTTTTCCTGATGGTTCGTTCTAAACATTCAAATTAGATCCTAGTGGGAATATAAGGGAGGAAAACACCGCTCACTCTGTTATATATATGGATGACGAAGCCGTGGACGCATTAAGAGCGTAACATAAGCCTTCCCAGGTTAATGTAGAAAGCTCAAAGGCTGACTACCATAATATTTCGTTCCAAACATACAAATAAGGTCACGTGGGAGATATAATAGCAGAAAACATCGCTCACTTGGTTATATATATGCAAAACAAAGCCATGTACTCGAATTTAGCCTTTCCTTGCTAATCCGGAAAGCTGTAAGGCTGAGTACCGTAATATCTCCTTCTAAACACTCAAATAAGATCCTTCTGGGAATTATAAAAAGACAACATTGTTCACCTTGTTATATTTAAGCAAAACGAAGCCGTGAAGACACCTAAGGGGATGGTTTTAGGCTCGCTTGTGGTAGTCTGGGAAGCGGAGAGGCTGATTACCGTTATATTTCGTAGTGAGCATTCAAATAACATCATGTGGGGAATATTATAGAAGAAAACATCGGTCGCTTTGTTATATATATTGAAAACGAAGACGGGATAGAGAAAACTGAAGGAAGGTTATATATATTGAAGGAAGGTTTTATATAGTGAAGGAAGATTATATATATTCAAAACGAAGACGGGATAGAGAAAACTGAAGGAAGGTTATATATATTGAAGGAAGGTTTTATATAGTGAAGGAAGATTATATATATTCAAAACGAAGACATGATAAAAAAAATCTGGCTGGTAAGGAGGGTGGGGAATACAAATAACATCATGTGGGAATATTATAGAGGAAAACAGCGCTCGCTTTGTTATATGTATGGTCTCAACTCTCAGAAGGCTTATGGACCTGATGGAGTGCCTCCTATTGTCCTTAAAATCTGTGCTTCCGTGCTGACACCCTGCCTGGTCAAACTCTTTCGCCTCTGCCTGTCGTCATCTACCTTTCCTTCCTGCTGGAAATATGCCTTTGTACAGCCTGTGCCTAAGAAGGGTGACCGTTCCAATCCCTCAAACTACCGCCCTATAGCTTTGCTTTCCTGTCTATCTAAAGCTTTTGAATCAACCCTTAACCGGAAGATTCAAAAGCACCTTTCCACTTCTGACCTTCTATCTGATCGCCAGTATGGGTTCCGCAAGGGGCGTTCTACTGGTGATGTTCTTGCCTTCCTAACTGATTCTTGGTCATCCTCTCTTAGCCGTCTCGGTGAAACCTTTGCCATTGCTCTGGACATATCAGAAGCCTTTGATAGGGTCTGGCACAAATCTTTGCTTTCCAAACTACCCTCCTACGGTTTCTATCCTTCTCTCTGTACCTTTATCTCCAGTTTCCTCTCTGACCGTTCTATTTCTGCTCTATTTCTTCCCCTAAATCTATTAACAGTGGTGTTCCGCATGGTTCTGTCCTATCTCCCAGTCTCATTCTGTTGTTCATTGATGATCTTTCCAAAACAATCTGTCCTATCCATTCTTACGCCGATGACTCTACTCTGCATTACTCAACTTCTTTTAATAGAAGACCCACCCTACAGGAACTAAATGATTCCAGGCTGGAGGCTGCAGAACGCTTAGCCTCAGACCTTACTATTATTTCCGATTGGGGCAAGAAGAACTTGGTGTCCTTCAACACCTCAAAAACACAGTTTCTCCACCTATCCACTCGACACAATCTTCCAAACAACTATCCCCTATTCTTTGACAACACTCAGCTGTCACCTTCTTCAACACTAAACATCCTCGGTCTATCCTTAACTCAAAATCTCAACTGGAAACTTCATATCTCATCTCTTACTAAATCAGCTTCCTCGAGGCTGGACGTTCTGTATCGTCTCCGCCAGTTCTTCTCCCCCGCACAGCTGCTATCCATATACAGGGGCCTTGTCCGCCCTCGTATGGAGTATGCATCTCACGTGTGGGGGGGCTCCACTCACACAGCTCTCTTGGACAGAGTGGAGTCTAAGGCTCTTCATCTCATCAGCTCTCCTCCTCTTACTGATAGTCTTCTACCTCTTAAATTTCGCCGCCATGTTGCCTCTCTTTCTATCTTCTATCGGTATTTTCATGCTGACTGCTCTTCTGAACTTGCTAACTGCATGCCTCCCCCCCTCCCGCGGCCTCGCCACACACAACTTTCTACTCAAGCTCATCCCTTTACTGTCCAAATCCCTTACGCAAGAGTTAACCAGCATCTTCACTCTTTCATCCCTCACGCTGGTAAACTCTGGAACAATCTTCCTTCATCTGTATTTCCTCCTGCCTACGACTTGAACTCTTTCAAGAGGAGGGTATCAGGACACCTCTCCTCCCGAAGTTGACCTATCTTTCGGCCACTCCTCTAACTCTTTTTAGGAGCAGTGAGTAGCGGGCTTTTTTTTTTTACATTTGTTACCTTTTTTTATGCCCGTGAACTGACTCTTCTGCTGTAAAAAAATAAATAAAATAAAACGAAGACGTGATAGAGAAAACTGGCCGGTAAGGAAGGTGGAGAACACACAGCACTCCCTCGGGCACTCAACCTGTCTTCTTCTTTTCTCGGGGGCAGCACGTGGCGGACTCTCGTGTTTTTGTTCCCATTCCCTTGAGCCGCTTCCGTTACTAGAGATGATTACCTGTACAGACTCGCCTCCCTGGTAGTGGAATCAATCACTTACCTTCACTCCCCTTCCCTTCCCCACCCCAAAAAAAAAAAAACATTATCCTCTTTTCTCGACTAAAAAATCGGCTTCAAAAAATGGGCTCGCTACTTTTTATTTAACTTTGAAGGGAAAAAGAAGGGGAAAAATAATAATAGGTAACCTGAATATTAATCTATCATCATCATCATCGGCTATTTTTATTATTATTATTATTATTATTATTATTATTATTATTATTATTATTATTATTAGTCCACAATATGACAAAGGCCTTTCCAAACGTCTTCCACCTCTGTCTGTCCGTTGTTAGAGTACTCAATCGTGTGTGTGTGTGTGTGTGTGTGTGTGTGTGTGTGTGTGAGGCAAGGAAGACGAGGCTGTGATGTCTGTTAGTCTGTCTGTAGAAGGGAATGGGAGGAGGAGGAAGGGAAGGGAAGGGAAGGGGAAAAGGAGGAGGAGGGAAGAAAGGGAGGAAGGAACGTTTTAAGAGTCGTAAATCGTAAAAAAAAGAAGAAAAAAAAGAAATAAAGGAGGAGGAGAAGATGGAGGAGAGAATAAAAAAAAAACGAAGCGAAGAAATAAAAGCCGAAGGGGAAAATGAAGGAAAGGTAAATAAAACAAGTAAAGAAAAGGAAGAGGATATATAGAAGAAAATAAAGCAAATAGGAGAATAAGCAAATATTTAATAGGATTCAAACCCATAAAATCCATGCACGAGAGAGGCCACGAAACTACCTGTGCGTTCTAACCAAATCAGGTGGGCAGGTCTGGGCAGGTAAGTTAATTAGGGAGAAAGTGAGAGTGAAAGAGAAAGAAAGGTGGATGGAGAGGTAAGTAGATAGAGAGAGGAAGAAAAAGGTGTTAAGAGCTTAATTAGAGATAGATAGATAGATAGATAGATGGATAGATACATAGATAGATAGTTGAGTTGGATAAATGAAAAGTTGAGAGAAGAGGAGAAATGAAGAGACGGAGAAAGATAGATATAGATAGATGGAGAGATAATTAGATAGAGAGAAAGAGAATGATGTTAAGAACTTGATTAGATACAAAGATAGATAGATAGACAGATAGATAATAGAAGAGATGAATAGAGAGAGGGAGACAGAAAGAAGTGGATGGATAGATATAGATATACAGAGAGGGAGAGAGAGAAATGTTGATAAAAGTTTGAATAGATAAATTGATAAGAAGATAGAGATAGAGAAATACATACATAATAGATAGATAGATAATTGGAGAGAG
>NC_066561.1:5241786-5249286 GCF_024679095.1 Eriocheir sinensis | reverse complement strand
CACTCATCCACCACCCTGTTAGTAAACCAATTTTTGCCTATGTCCCTGTTGGATCTGAATTTATCCAGTTTAAACCCATTACTTCGTGTCCTACCCGGTTCTCTTACCAACAAAACCTTATGAATGTCTCCCTTATTAAAGCCCTTCATCCATTTATAAACCTCGATCATGTCTCCACGCACCCTTCGCCTTTCTAGAGAATGCAAGTTTAACTGAGATAACAGAAGATAAAATAAGGCAAGAAAAATAAAAACGAAAATGAAAAGAAAATGAGTGAAGGAAAAAAAAGGAACGAGTGTGGAGAGAAGGAAGGGAGTGAAGGAAGGAGAGGAGAGAGAAAGGGAGAAAGGGGAAGAGGGAGGTCAGAATCAGGTAGGCAGGGAGGAAGAGAAGGGGAGAGGAGTAAGAAAGCAATGAGGAAGGAGAGTTGGAAGGAAGGGAGTGAGGGAAGAGAAGGAGAGAGAGAAAATGAAGGAATGAAGGAAAAAGAAAAGGGAGAAAGGAGAAAATAGGGAGGAAGGGAGAAGAAAATGGGGAATAACAGACGAATCAATTTTTACTTTGGCTTATAACGAAATACGAGAGAGAGAGAGAGAGAGAGAGAGAGAGAGAGAGAGAGAGAGAGAGAGAGAGAGAGAGAGAGAGAGAGAGAGAGAGAGAGAGAGAGAGAGAGAGAAAAGAAAGGAAGGAAGCAAGGATATGAAAAGAAAGATATACGAGAGAGAGAGAGAGAGAGAGAGAGAGAGAGAGAGAGAGAGAGAGAGAGAGAGAGAGAGAGAGAGAGAGAGAGAGAGAGAGAGAGAGAGAGAGAGAGAGAGAGAGAGAGAGAGAGAGAGAGAGAAAGAGGAAAAGAGAGAGAAGAGAGAGAGAGAGAGAGGAGAGAGAGAAGGAGAGAGAGAGAGGAGGGTAAGGAAGGTAAGAGGTAGGTATGAAGGAAAGGGAGGTTAGGGAGAGAAAGGGAGGTGGGTAGAAAAGGAGGGAGGATGAGGAAGGAAAGGGAGAGATTGAGGTAAGGGAAGGAGAGGGAGAATAAGTATGGGAGGAAGGGAGAGTAGGAGAAGGGTAAGGAAGGTAAGGGGAAGGTATGAAGGAAAGGGAGGTTAGAGAGAGAAGGGGAAATGGTAGAAACGGAGATAGGGAGATGAACAAAAAGGGAGAAGGAAGGAAAGGGAGTGACTGAAGGAAGGTAGGGAGGAAGGGAGGACAGGAAAGGAAGGGTGTAGGGAAGGAAAGAAAAGGTGAGAGAGAAACGGAGAATTACTGAAAGGTAGAGGACGAAAAAAGGGGAAGGGAGGGAGGAAAGAGAGAAGATAAAGGGAGGATGATGGGAAGGGAGAGAGGTCAGAATCAGATAGGTAGGTAAGGAGAGGAGGAGAGAATGGAAAGGAAGGAAAGGAGGAGGAGGAGAGAGAAGGAAAGATTGAGAGAGGGAAAGAAGGATATGGGAAAGAAGGCAAAGGAAGAGGAAGGAGATTAAAAGGAAAAAGAGAGAGAAGGAAAATAGAAAAAAAATAATTCGAAAGGAGAGAAAAAAAATAAAAAAGGGAGAAAAATGAAAGGGAGGAAGAAAAGGGAGATGGGAATAGGAAAGAAGGAGGAAAGAAGGAGGAAAGAAGGGTAGGAGGAGAAGGAAGAAAGAAAGGTAAGAGGAGAAGAGAGAGAGAGAGAGAGAGAGAGAGAGAGAGAGAGAGAGAGAGAGAGAGAGAGAGAGAGAGAGAGAGAGAGAGAGAGAGAGAGAGAGAGAGAGAGAGAGAGAGAGAGAGAGAGAGAGAAGAAGAAGAAGCGAAAAGAGAATGAAGGGAAGCTTGACAGAAGAGGATGAAGATGGAGGAAAAGATAAGTAGAGGATAATGAAAGAAAGAGAGAGAGAGAGAGAGAGAGAGAGAGAGAGAGAGAGAGAGAGAGAGAGAGAGAGAGAGAGAGAGAGAGAGAGAGAGAGAGAGAGAGAGAGAGAGAGAGAGAGAGAGAGAGAGAGAGAGAGAGAGAGAGAGAGAGAGAGAGAGAGAGAGAGATAGAGAGAGAGAGAGAGAGAGAGAGAGAGAGAGAGAGAGAGAGAGAGAGAGAGAGAGAGAGAGAGGCGAGAGAGAGAGAGAGAGAGAGAGAGAGAGAGAGAGAGAGAGAGAGAGAGAGAGAGAGAGAGAGAGAGAGAGAGAGAGAGAGAGAGAGAGAGAGAGAGAGCATTTCTCGTGAGGTTTGTCTTCTGAAGGTTAGGTCCATTATCCTGATGAGAGAGAGAGAGAGAGAGAGAGAGAGAGAGAGAGAGAGAGAGAGAGAGAGAGAGAGAGAGAGAGAGAGAGAGAGAGAGAGAGAGAGAGAGAGAGAGAGAGAGAGAGAGAGAGAGAGAGAGAGAGAGAGAGAGAGAGAGAGAGAGAGAAGGAACACAAACGATCAAGTTGAAAATTTACGGCGATCAAACTTTCCTCCAATTTTTCCTCCGTTCCTCCATTTTTTTCCTCCTCCTCCTCCTCCTCCTAATCCAGTTCCTTCTATTCTCCTTTCTCCTATATTCCTTTTTCACTTTTCCTCCTTTTCTCCTTTCCTCTTCCCCGACTTTCCTCCATTTTCCTCCACTCCTCCATTCTTTCCTCCTCTCTTCCTCTTCTCCTCCTCCTCCTCCACTTTCTTCTATATCCATACATTTTATTTTTCATTCCTTCACTTCTCCTTCTCTTCTTCATTTCTTCAGTCCTCCTCCTTTTCCTATCCTTCTCCTCTTCTTTTTCCTTCTTTCACTTCTCCCCCTTCTTCTCTTTTTCATTCCTCTTCCTTTTCCTATCCTTCTCCTCTTCTTTCTCCTCTCAGTTCTCTTCCATTATCTTCCCTTCTCTTCTTCCTCTTCTTCCTCTTTCCTCTTATTTCCTCTTCATCTCCTCATTTACCTTCTTTAACATCCCTCTCGTTTGTTACTTTCACTTTTTCCTCCTCCTCCTCCTCCTCCTCCTCCTCCTTCCTTTATGTCTTCCTTCTCCTCCTCTACTCGTTATAATCCTTCTCATCTATCTCCCCTCCTCCTCCTCCTCCTCCTCCTCCCGTTCAAGATGGCGGCTCTTAACATGTCACTTTTTTCCTTCCAGACATGAATTGGCGTGGACTTCGGTAGCTGAAGGAACGCTCTCATTGGCTAAGGTGAGTCGGAGCTGAATTCTGATTGGTGGTTGAGATTTGGTAATGCTGAAGCTGGCCTGTGATTGGTGGAGGAGATTTGGTAATGCTGAAGCTAGTCTGTGATTGGTGGATGAGATTTGGTAATGCTGAAGCTCGTCTGTGATTGGTGGATGAGATTTGGTAACGCTGAAGCTCGTCTGTGATTGGTGGATGAGATTTGGAGATGCTGGGGCTGGTATCTGATTGGCTATTGAGATATTGTGATGCTGGAATTGATTCGTGATTGGTGGATAAGATTTTGTTATGCTGAAGCTCGTCTGTGATTGGTGGATAAGATTTGGTGATGCTGAAGATGCTCTGTGATTGGCTGTTCGATGGTTAAGCTTAATTTTGATTGGATGTTGAGAATAGAAGCTTAATTTTGATTGGACGTTGAAAATAGAAGCTTGATAATGATTGAAAGTTGTTAGAAACTGGATTCTGATTGGATGTCGAGAATAGAAGCTTGGTAATGATTGGAAGTTGTTACAAGCTTAATTTTGATTGGACGTTGGATAAAAAAGTTTGATAATGATTAGAGGTTGTTAGAAACTGGATTTTGATTGGATGTCGAGAATAGAAGCTTGGTAATGATTGGAAGTTGTTACAAGCTTAATTTTGATTGGACGTTGGATAAAGAAGCTTGATAATGATTAGAGGTTGTTAGAAGCTGAATTTTAGTTGGATGTCGAGAATATAAGCTTAATTTTGATTGGACGTTGGAAAAAGAAGCTTGATAATGATTAGAAGATGTTAGAAGCTGAATTTATATTGAACGTTGTTAGAAGCTTGATAGCCCTTCCTTTTCTTATATTCCATCCTTCCTTCCTCTTCTCTATCTATCTATCTTTCTCTTCCACTGTACCTTTCTCTTCTTCCCATTCTTATCTTCCTCCCGTATCTCCTCTCCCTTCCATCTCCTCCCTTTCTTTCCTCCCTTCATACTTCTTTGCCTCCCTTTCTCTCTCCCTCACTCCCTATCTCTGTTTCTCTATCTTTTTATCCTCCTCCTCCTCCTCCTCCTCCTTCCCCCGTCCTCCTCCCTCCCCGCCCCCCTACATACAGGTAAGAGGAACGCACCTGGCCAATTGTACTCCACAGACGATCTCTCCCCTAGGCGGCCTAACGAGGAAGAGGAGGAGGAGGAGGAGGAGGAGGAGGAGTTGAAAGGAATAGTGGGAGGCTTGGGAAGAAGGTAGATAGGAAGAATGGAAGTATGGAAGGAAGAGAAAAGGAAGGAAGGAAGGGAGGGAAAGTAGAAGGAAGGAGGAGAGAGATAGGGAGGAAAAGAGAAGAAGGAATAAGGAACGGTAGATGGGAATGAAGATAGGAGGAAGAGAAAGGAAGGACAAGAAAAGAAGGAAAGAGGAGAAGGAAGAAAGGAAAGAAAACAAGGAATAAGAAAAAAAGGAGATAGTTTTCAATGAAGGAAAGTGAATAATGAGTGAAAATTGATGAGGGAGGAATGGATGAAGGAATAAATAGATGATGAATGAAGGAAGAGAAGAAGGAAGCGATAGGGAAAGAAGAGAAAAAATGAGAAGGATGAGAGAGAGAGAGAGAGAGAGAGAGAGAGAGAGAGAGAGAGAGAGAGAGAGAGAGAGAGAGAGAGAGAGAGAGAGAGAAGGAAGGAATCATGAAGGAAGGAAGGGAGAAAAAGGATAAATATGAGGAGAGACGATAAGGAAGGAAGGAGGAAAGAAGGAAGGGAAACAAACAGTATGAAGGAAGGAAGGAAGAAAGAAAGAAAGAAAGAAAGAAAGGAAGGAAGTGAAGGAAGATATATAGAAAAAAACAAGGGAAGGAAGGAAAGAACGAAAGGAAGGAAGGAAAGAAGGGAGGGAGGAAGGGAAGGAAATTAAGAAGGAAAAAACAAGAGAATGAAGGAAGGAAAGAAAGGAGGGAGGAAGGGAAGGAAATTAAGAAGGAAAAAACAGTGAAAGGAAGGAAGGAAATAACGAAAGAAAGAATGAAAGGAAGGAAAGAAGGAAGGAAGGAAGGAAAGGAGGAAGGGAAGGAAATTTAGAAGAAAAAACAAGAGAAAGAAAGGAAGGAAGGAAAGAAGGGAGGAAGGGAAGGAAGATAAGCAGAAAAAAAACAAGGAATGGAAGGAAGGAAAGAAAGAAAGAAAGGAAGGAAGGAAGGAAAGAAAGGAAGTAAGGAAGGGAAGGAAGATAAGCGGAAAAAAACAAGGAAAGGACGGAAGGAAATGACGAGAGAAAGACAAGAAGAGAGGAAGGAAGAGGAAGAGGAAAAAATGAAGATAATTTGCAAGAAGGGAAAGAGGCGGAAGTTAACATAAGAGGAAGGAGAGAGCAGGAGATGAAGAAGGGGAAGAAGAAGAGGAAGAAAAAGAGGAAGTAGGGGAGAAAATGGATGACAAACAGACATTATATAAATTACCTCACGAACGAAATATAGGAAGAAGAAGAAGAGGAAGAGAAGAAGGAGGAGGAGGAGGAGGAAGGATAATAATGGGAATGATAAGGAAACAAATGAATTAAGTAGGAAGGGTTTAGAAGAGGAAGAGGAGGAGAGAAGAAGAAGGAGGAGAAGATAGGGAGAAGGAGAATAATGATAATGATAAGAAAATAATGAATGAAGAGGGAAGAGAAGAGAAGAGAGGAGAATTGAAGAGGAGGAGGAAGAGGAGAAGGAAATAAAGAGGAGGAGGAGGAGGAGGAGAATAATGAAGAGAAGGAGGAAGAAGAATGAGAATGAGAAGGAATATTTGAGAAGAGGAAGAGGAGGAGGAGGAGGAGGAGGAGGAAGAGGAAGAGGAAGAGGGAAGTGTCAGGGAAAGGAAGAGGAAGAGAGAGTTTAAATTTCAATTCTTCCTCTTCCTCCTCCTCTTCCTCTTCCTCTTCCTCTTCCTCTTGATGACGTATTGCATGTCTGGTTCCTCTTCCTCCTCCTGATTCCTCTTATATTTGGTCATTTCCCTCTTCCTTCTCTTTCCTCCTCTTCTTCCTCCTCTTCATTCCTCTTCTTTTTATCTGCAGGTCCATATGTTCCTCTTCCTTCCTCTTGTTTCTTTGTTTTCTTCTTTATGTTATTCTTCCATTCCTCTTTCTTCCTCTTCCTCTTCTTCTTCCTCTTGAATGGGCATGGGTCTTCTTCCTCTTTCCTCTTGATGTTTTTTCCTCTTCTTTAATGTTCCATCCTCTTTTTTTCTCTTTTCTCTCTTTCTTCTCTTTTTTCCTCCTCTTTCTCTCTCTTCCTCTTTCTCCTCTTTTCTTTGCTCTTTCCTTTCTTTATCTTCCTCTTTGTCTGGTTATGTTTTCCTCCTCTTCCTCTTTCTTTCCTCTTTGTCTATTTTCAACTTTTTCTATTGTGTTTTTATCTTCGTTTCTTTACGCATCCTCTTTCTCCTCCTCTTCCTCTTCCTCTTCCTCTTTCTTTTGTGCAAATTTTCCTCCTCCTCTTCCTCCTTTTCTTTTCTTTTCTTTTCGTGTATTTTCAACTTTTCCTTTTGTGTTTTTTTTTTAGTTTCCTCATTGCTTCCTCTTTCCTCTTCCTCTTCCTCTTGTTGTGTATGTATTGCTCTTCCTCTTTCTTTCCTCTTTGTGTATTTTCAACTTTTCCTCTTTCTTTTTTGTGTGTGTTTATTTATAGCTGTTCTGTATGCCTGGTCCTCCTCGTCTTCCTCCTCCTCTTCCTCTTCTTTCCTCCTCTTCCTCTTCCTCTATTTGTGTTTAGTTTCTCTTCCTCTTCCTCTTCTTTCGTTTTTTTTTTTTTTTCGTTTTTTTTGTAGCTGTTCTGTATGTCAAGTCCTCCTCCTCCTCCTCTCCTCCTCTCCTCCTCCTCCTCTTCCTTCCCTTCCGTCTTCCTGTTATGCACACACACGCACGCTTTCTCCTCCTCCATGTTTCCTCCTCCTCCTCCTCCTCCTCCTCCTCCTCCTCCCCCCCTGTACACTTACCTTTCCGGCGGGGGGACTGTGTTACCTGCTCATTCCCTTCCTTCCTTCCTTCCTTCCTTCCTTCTTTCCTTCCTCCTCTTCGTTCCATTCTTTCCTCCTTTCTCGTCTTTATTTCTCTTTTTCTTTCTCTCCTCTCCCTTGTGTCCCTTCTTCCCTTCTTCCTTTCTTTTTTTCTTCCTTCCCTTCTTCCTCTCGTTCTTCCTTCCTCCCTTCTCATCTTTCTTCCCTCTATTTCTTCTCTTCTTCGTTTCCCGTCTTTCCTTCTTCCATTCTAATCATATCCTTCTCTTCTTTTTGTCTCTCCTTTCTTCCTTTCTTCTCTCCCTTCCTCTCTTCCTCATTTCCCTTCATCCTCCCTTCTGTGTTTTTCTTCCTTATTCTTTGTTCTCTCCTTTTCCTCCTTTCTGACTCACTGCCTTACTTCCTGTCCTCTC
>NC_066561.1:5226786-5236786 GCF_024679095.1 Eriocheir sinensis | reverse complement strand
ACTTGTCTGTCTGTTGAATTTCCTACCTCTCTCTGTGTATCAGTCTTATCTCTATGTTTTCATCAGTGTATCCATTTATACATTCATCTCTATTTTTTTTTCTGTTCGTCTTTGTATTCTGTCTGTGTACTTGGTTATCAGTTTTTCCATTCATTCTTGGAGCCGAATTATTAGGTTGCTGTGTATCATTCATTAACTTATAAGTAATAGAAGGGTTGAAGTTATCCATGTACTGTACTCATTATTTGTCAGGCCTCACTTAGAGTATGCGGTGCCGTTCTGGTCATCAGAAGTTAGACCTTAACTAGAGTATGCAGTGCAGTTCTCTTCTCATTAGTCTGACCTCACCTAGAGAATGCAGTGCCTTTCTTGTCTTTTCATTAGTCAGACCTAACCTGGAGTATTTTTTTTCTTCTTTTCGTTATAGACTAGAGATAACCTAATAGGATATCTGTGGAGGAGGTGGTGGTGAAACTTGTATTTTATTGAACGATTAAAAAGTTTGATGATGAGGTCCTCGTTGTAAAAGAACGGAGTGGGACTCGTATACGTGTTTCAAGTTTAGATAAGTTCAGATTTCCTAAAGATAGAGACTTGAATTGTGTTACACGATAAATCATTGAAAAAGACTTTGACCAACGCTGTTCTTCCCCCTCCCCCAAAAAAAAAGAACAGTAAAGGAAATAAAAAAAATATATGACGAAAATATTGAACACAACAGATAAAAACTAGACAAAAATATTAAATAGTATAACGACAAATATATAGCAAGAATATGAAACAGCATAGACAAAAAAAAAGGAGAATAATAACTACAAAATATGAGATAAAAATATAAAACGGTATAGATAAAAAATATATTAAACAGTTGAGAAAAATATTACAATGAAAAACAATAATGAAAAATATTAAACTACTAAATATCAGACAAAAATATCTGTCGTCTCAATGGTGTTTTTCTACCTGTCTGTGTTCCATCTGTCTTTTGTCTATCTTTCTACGGAATAGCCAAAAAAAATATATTAAACAGTAAAAAAAAAAATATGCCTAAAACAATAAACAACACATAGGAAAAAATAAAACAGCTGTATATTTTGACTCACTCACGCCAAGAGAGTGATGAATGAGCGGAACAAGCTTGGTAGTCAGGAGGCGAGAGTGTCGATAGGCTTACCAACTCCGAGAAAAGTTTGGGTAAATGAATGGATGGGGCAGAAGAAGGGCGTTAGGTTCACAGGAGCTGCCCGCCCTGTGTTAGCTGAGCGATCCTTTGTAGCTTATCTCTCGCCCTTTCCTCTTGCCTCGTTTATACCTATCTGTCTGCCCATGTTTCTGCCTGTCTTTTTTTTTTATATAGACGTGTAATTATTTTTTAAGTATACCTTAGTTTCATTCTCTAGGTGTAATATATATTCATTTTTACACTTTTTTCTCGTTTTTTTTTCATTCGTTTCTCGTTTATTCTCGTTTTTTTTTTTCTCGTGTGATGTTGTATTGGAATGTATTTTGGATTTGTCTGGACGATAATTGCACATATTCAAATTGACCTCTCTTTTGGGCACTCCTCTTAACTCTTTTTTTTTCATAGGAGCAGTGATATAGAGCTTCTTTTTTTCATTATTGTTTTTTTTTTTATAGGAGCAGTGATTTAGGCCTTTTTTTCATTATTGTTTTTATTTATTTATTTATTTTTGCCTTGAGCTGTTTTTCCTTTACTATAAAAAAATACACTATGCCTTACGTATTTTTAAGGGTCAGTGATCGTAAACCAAATTCCAGATGGATGATTTGGGCAATATCTATATATCCATCCATCCATCTATCTATCTATCTATCTATTGCTTTCTGTTCTTATGTTTTTCTCTTTTACTATCGTTTCTATCCCTTTAGCTACCTGTCTGTCTGTCCATGTCTCTACCTGTCTCTTTGTCTGTGTGCCTGTCTGTCTGTCTGTATGTCTGTCTGTCTGCCTCTTGTTGTTGATGTTGACGATGTTAACGATGAGGATGTTGGGATGGTATAGTAGTAGTAGTAGTAGTAGTAGTAGTAGTGGTAATAACAGTTGTAGTATTATAGAAGTAGTTATAGTAGTAGTAGTAGTAATAGTAGTAGTAGTAGTAGTAGTAGTAGAAGTGGTGGTAGTAGTAGTAGTAGTAGTAGTAGTAGTAGTAGTAGTAGTTGTTGTTGTTGTTGTTGTTGTTGTTTACTCTAGGATCCCTCTCCCCCGGGGCATCCTTTCGGCTCCAATTAAGAACTCTCGGGCTGCCTTATTTCCTCTTATCCTATTCATTAATTGGTAGGACTCGACACCTGGGGGCATCCTTCTCTCTCTCTCTCTCTCAATACAACTCGTGCATAACTATGAAAAAACGGTAATTACGTAAAGGAGAAGAAAGAAAAGAAGAAAAGAAAGAAGAAAAGGAAGAAGACAAAGAAAAAGAAGAAGGAATGAGATGAATATGAAAGAAGAAAGAAAGAAAATAAAGGAAAAATAAAACTACGTCCACTAATAATGAAAATAACAGTAAGAAGAAGAAGTAGAACAAGAAGGAGAACAAGAAAAGGAAGGAAAAAATAAAAAATAAAACAAGGACTAAAGAAATATGAAAGAAAGGAGGAAAGAAAGAAAAGGAAGAAGAACAATAAAAAAATAACCACTGATAGCAAGAAGATGAAGAAGGAAAAGAAGAAAAAAAAGAAAATTAAAAAAACAAGGAAAAGAAGGAAAATGGAAGAAAAAAAAACACTACCACTACAATCAATAACAAAAAACAAAACAAAAAAAAAGGAAAAACAACAAGAACAAGAAGAGAAGCAAGAATTAAAACAGGATGAAGAGGAAAGGAAAAGAAAGGGAGAAGATGAAGAAGTAACAGAAAAGAGTAAGAAAATAAAATAAAAGGAACAAGAAGAGAAGAAAGAACTAAAAACAGGATAAAGAGGAAAGGAAAAGAAGGGCAGAAGATGAAGAAGTAGTAGAAAAGAGGAAGAGGAAGAGGAGGGGAAGGCACTTTGCTCTTCACACGATGCACTCTTACACTCCTTCCTCTTCACTCGTTCCTCTTGAGCCGCGCGAGACGTCCTTGAGCGAAGAAGAGGAGGAGGAGGAGGAGGAGATGATCGCTTCCCAGGATTCATCGCATTACCTCCTCTTCTTCTTCTTTCACTGATTCCAAGTCTTCTTTCCGCTCCTGATTCCTGATTCCCAGACGCCAAAGAATAAATAAGAATGAGACAAGGCTGAAAAGAAAGAAGGAAGAAGGAAAAGGAAATATAGAAAGAGTACGATTGTCTATTATAAAAGGGATAAGGAAGAAAGGAGGAGAAGGGGTATGGAAGAAGAGAATGAGGATAACACTGGGAAGAAAGAAGGAAGAACAGAAGGATGAAAGAAGAAGTACAACGTTTGTCTTGTTAAAAATGAAAGAAGGAAGAAAAGAAGAAAACAGGAATGGAAGAAGAGAATGAGAACAAGTCCGTTAAGAATGAAGAAAAGAACGAAAGAAGAAATACAACGTTTGTCTTGTTAAAAATGAAAGAAGAAAGAAAAGAAGAAAAAAAGGAATGAAAAAAGAGAAAAGCATTAGAATCAGAAAATATTAGAGAGAGAGAGAGAGAGAGAGAGAGAGAGAGAGAGAGAGAGAGAGAGAGAGAGAGAGAGAGAGAGAGAGAGAGAGAGAGAGAGAGAGAGAGAGAGAGAGAGAATGAAAGAAAAAAAGACCATGAAACTCTTGGGTCTTTGCTTCCCAGGTTTCAAATACTTTCCTCTTTGGTGTCTCAAATATCGGTCTCTTTCTGTCTTGGTCTCTCATTTTCCTTCCCTCTTTATTTCCTCCTCTGGTCTCTCTTTCATTTCCAGGTCTCTCCTTGTGGTCTCAATTTCCCCGTCAATTTCCTGTTCTCGCGGCCAAATGAAGGAGACGGTGACGTAAGGAAGTGTGACAGGCGGGGTGGGGGGTGGGGGGGTGAAGGAGGAAGACTAGGAAGGAGGGAAGGAAGGAGGAGGGTGGCAGAGGAAAGAGGAGGAAGGAAGGGAAGGAGGGAAGGAAGGAGGAGGGTGGCAGAGGAAAGAGGAAGAAGAAAGGGAAGGAAGGAAGGAGGGAGTTGGTTTAGAGAGGAGGAAGAAGGGAAGGGAGGGAAGGAAGGAGGGAGGTGGCTTAGAGAGAAGGAAGGGAAAGGAGAGAAGGAAGGAGGTAGGTGGTTTAGGGTGAAGGAAGGAAGGGAAGGAGGAAAGATGGTTTAATATGAAGGAAGAAAGGGAAGGAGAAATGGGAGTAGGCGTGTCATTATGAAGGAGGGAAGGAAAGGAGGGAAAGTAGATGGGTTAGGACAACGGAGGAGGAGAGGAAGGAGGGGAGGGAGGGAAAAAGTGGAAGGAGATTAGATAGGGAAGGAGGGATTGAAGGAAGTGGGTTAAGAGGAGGGAATGAAGGAAATGGCTTATGTCGAAGGAAGGAAGGAAATGGAAAGAAGGAAAAAGGGAAGGAAGGTCAGTAAATAGGAGATAAGGAAGAAAAGGAGGGAATGTAGGAGGTGGGTTGAGATTGATGGAAGGAAAGAAAGGAGGAAGGAAAGGAAGGAAATGGGTTTGTACGTAGGAAGAAAAGGAGGGAAGGGAAAGAAAGGAACGAATGAATGAGGGAGGGAGAGAAGGAAGGAGATGATTTAGGGCGAAGGAAGGAAAAGAAAGGGGGAAGGAAGGAAGGTAAAAGGGGAAGGAAAGGAAGGAAATGACTTAAGGAAAAGAAAGAAAGGGAGAAGTGGAAAAAAGAGAAGAAATGAAAAGAAGGAAGGAAGGAAGCGGGTGAAGATGAATGAAGGAAGGAAAAGGAAGGAAGTGAGGAGAGAAGGGAAGGAAGATGGTTTAATATGAAGGAAAAGAGGAAATGAGAGAGGGTCAGAAAGAAGGGAAGGAAGGAAGGAAGGAAAAGCTGTTAATATGAAAGATTGAAAGAAAAGAAAGAAGTTGGATTAGGACGGAGATGTTTAGTACGTGGGAAGGAAGAGAAGGAGGGTAGGAAGGAAGAAAGGAATGAAAGAAGGAGTTGTGTTAAAGTGAAAGAAGGAAGGAAGGAGAGAGGGAAGGAGATGGGCAAATATATAAAAAAAAGAGAAATAAAGAAAATAGAAATGTCAGTATGAAAGAAGGAAGTGAAGGAATAAGAAAGAAGCGTAAATACGAAGGAAGGAAGGAAAGGTGTGAAGGAAGGAAGCAAGGTTATTAAGATGGAAGGAAAAGAATTAGGGAGAGAAGGAAGGAGGAGGAGGTGTGAAGGAAAAAAGTTAATTAGTGCCCTGCTGAGGGAAGGGAGATTAAGAAGGAGCGAAGGAAGGAGGAAGGGAGAGATAAACGAAGGAAGGAACAGGATAGAAGCAATAAAGGAAGGAAGATAAGGAGATAATGAAGGAGGTAAAATAGTTTGATAATGATTAAGGATGTGAAGAAGAAACGAAGGAAGGAAGAGGGAAAGAATAGAGAAGGAGAGTATAGGAAGGAAGGGAAAAAGAAGAGAGGGGTAAAGGAAGGGAGAGGAGGAGGGTGCAAGGAGGAAGGGCGAAGGAAGAGAGGAAGATAGGAAGGGAGAGAAGGGGAGTATATGGAGAAAGAGTGAAGAAAAAATGGAAGAAGGAAGAGAAGGAGGAAATGAAGTAGAAGATTGAATGGAGGGAGAAAGGAAGGGAGAGTAGTAGAGTATAAGGAAGGAGGATGAAGGAAGAGAAGGAGGAAGAGAAAAAGGAAATAACAAGAAGGAAAAGTGAAAGGAATGATGAAGGGAGAGAAAAAGAGAATAAAGAAGGAATAACGTAAAAAAAAAATAATACCCTACTTATTTGTCTTATTTGAAACGAAGAATAAAGATGGGAAGAAGGGAAAGGAGGAAGAACAGGAGGAAAAGTAAGGAAGGAGAAAATATTAAGGAAAAGAAAATGTCTGTACCAAACCCTCTCCAACACAAGAGTTAAAGGCTTTCCACCTCATCAGACCCCCGCTCCTACTGACTCTGTTCTGTCCCTTTAAATTCCACCCTAATGTCGCTTCCTTTCTATCGCTAATTTTATGCTAACTGCTCCTTTGAACCTGATAACTGCTTCCCTCCACCCTTCTCGCGCACTGCACACGACTTTCTACTTTAGCTCATTCCCATGCTGTCCAGTTTCCTAATGCAAGAGTTAATCAGCAACCTACATCTTTTCATCATTGTCCTTTTTTAACTCTTCAACCCAAGAATGCAAGAGTTTTTCTTTTTCTCTCTTTTCCTTTTTTTTGTCTATTCAAAATGGAAGACTAAACAGCATCTTCTCTTTTTCCCCCTCATTCTGTCTCCAAATTAATGCAAGAGTTAACCAGCATTTTCACTCTCATCCTTTTTTGTCCTACTCCCTAATTTAAGAGTTAATCAGCATCTTCACTCTTTCATTCTCATACCGTCCAACTCCCTAATGCAAAAGATAACCAGGATCTTCACTCTTTCATCCTTTTTCTGTCCTTCTCCCTAATGCAAGAATTAAACAGCATCTTCACTCTTTTATCCTCATTCTGTCCAACTCCCTAATGCAAGAGTTAACCAGCATTTTCACTCTTTCATTCCTTGTCCTGTCCAACGCCCTAATGCAAGAGCTAAACAGCATCTTCACTCTCTCATCCTTATTTTGTCCAACCTCCTAATGAAAGAGTCGGAAGGGAAGAAAGGCAAAATGACAAGGAATAAAGGACTGTTTTGTTAAGAGAAAGTAAGAAAGGGTGAAGATGAAGGGACGGGAATGAGTACTTGACTGTTTTGTTCAGGAGGAGAAGGAAGAGAGGAAGAACGAATGAACAAAGGAGGAAGAGGAGGAGGAGAATGAGCACTGTGATTATCTCTCTCATGAATGGAAGAAAATTGAAAGGAGGAAGAAGATAATGAGAACTGAAATGAAAAGGAGGAAGGAGTAGAGAATGGGAAAGATGAGTAGTCAGTGTGTCTGTTATTAAGAAAGAAGATAGAAAGAAAATTAAGAGAATGAGACTAGGATGAAAAGAAAGAAGGAATGGAGAAGGAAAATAGGAAGAGTACGATTGTCTGTTATAAAAGGGAGAAGGAAGAAAGGAGGAAAAGGGGAATGGAAGAAGAGAATAAGGACAACACTGGAAAGAAAGAAGGAAGAACGGAAGAATGAAAGAAGAAGTACAACGTTTGTCTTGTTAAAAATGAAAGAAGGAAGAAAAGAAGAAAAAAGGAATGAAAGAAGAGAATGAGGAGAACAGGAAGAAAGAAGAAGGAAGGAAAGAACGAATGAAGAATGAAAGGAGAAGTACAACGTTTGTCTTGTTAAAGATGAAAGAAGGAAGAAAAGAAGAAAAAAGGAATGAAAGAAGAGAATGAGAACAGGGCCGTAAAGAATGAAGGAAGAAGGAAAGAACGAATGAAGAATGAAAGAAAAAGTACAACGTTTGTCTTGTTAAAAATGAAAGAAGGAAGAAAAGAGGAAAAAAGGATTGAAAGAAGAGAATGATAACAAGTCCGTAAAGAATGAAGAATGAAAGAATGAAAGAAAAAGTACAACGTTTGTCTTGCTAAAAATGAAAGAAGGAAGAAAAGAAGAAAAAAGGAATGAAAGAAGAGAATGAGAACAAGTCCGTAAAGAATGAAGGAAGAAGGAAAGAACGAATGAAGAATGAAAGGAGAAGTACAACGTTTGTCTTGTTAAAAATGAAAGAAGGAAGAAAAGAAGAAAAAAAGGAATGAAAGAAGAGAATGATAACAAGGCCGTAAAGAATGAAGGAAAGAACGAATGAAGAATGAAGTGCTGTCTGTTTGTAAGGAAGATACGAAGGAAGGAGAAAGGGTGAAGAAAGAGAGAAAGGAAAGAAGAAAGAAAGAAAAAAATATCATCATTATGTTCTTGCTTATAAACTTTCCCCTCTTCTCTCTGCCTCACTTTCACTTTCATAATCTCAGGTGAACGAGGGACCAGGTGCTCTTAAGGGGCCAGGTGAGGGGAGGGGGGGCAGGTAAGGGGGAGAGGGAGGGAAGGAGGAGGAGGGACAGTGAGGAAAGGAAGAGATGAAGTGTTTGGGTGGAAGAGGAAGAGAGGGAAGAATGGAAAAAAGGAGAAGAGAAATGATGAATGAAAAAAAGAGAATAAGGGAAGGGAGAGAAAGAGAGAAAGGGGGGAATAGGGGGCATGATTGTACTGGGAGGGGGGACAGAGAGAGGGAGAGGGAGAAGGGGGGAGGAGGAAAAGGAAGAGAGAGGAAAGGAAAGAAAGAGGTGTTTATGAGGAAGGAATTGGGAGAGAAGGAGAAAGGAGGAAGAGAGGAGGAGCAAAGAGAAAAAAAGGGAAGAGAAGGAAGAAGTAAAAAAGGAAAATTAAGAAGAAAAAGAAAAGAAAAGAAGAAAAGCAAGAAAAAGAGAAGAGGAACAAGAGGAAGAAGAGGAGGAGGAAGAGAAAGAGCAAGAGAAGAGCAACAAGAAGAGGAACAAGAGGAAGAAGAGGAGGAGGAGGGAAGAGAAGAAAAGGGAAGAGAAGAAAGAACAGAAAGGAAGAAGAAAGAAGAATAGAGAGAATAAAGAAGGGCAATAGAAGAGCAACAAGAAGAGGAATAAGAGGAAGAAGAGGAGGAGGAGGAGGAGGAGTGAAGAGAAGAAAAAGCAGAAACGAAGAAGAAAGAAGAATAGAGAGAATAAAGAAGGAAAAATGAAGAAAAAAATAAGGAAAGAAGAAAAGCAAGAGAAAAAAGAGAAGGAAGAGAAAAAGAAGAGGAACAAGAGGAAGAGCAACAAGAGGAAGAAGAGGAAGAGGAGGACGGGCCGTATAGTGGTCTCAATCCTGCATTAAAGAGAAGGTTCCGGCAACTTGATTAAAAACTTAAGCTTCTGATACCCCGTCAACGCCACCCCTCCCCCCTCCCCCCCTCTTTCCCCTTCCACCCCTCTTCCCTACCCCCCACCCTCCCTTCCTCTTTCCCTCTTTCCCCTCCATTCCTCTTCCCAATCCCCCACCCTCCCTTTCTCTTCCCTTCTCTTTTCCTTCCCTTTCCTCCTTTCTCTTCCCAATCCCCCCACCCTCCCTTCCTCTTTCCCTCTCCTCTTCCTCCTCCCAATCCACCCACCCTCCCTTCCTCTTTCCCTCTCCCTCTTTTCCTTCCCTTTCCTCTTTCCTTCCTCTCCCCAATCCTCAACTCCCCCAATTCATCTTCCCCTCTTCTCCCTCCTCTTCCTTCACTCCCCACTCCCCTTCCTTTACCTCCATTTCCCTCCCTCTCCACCTTCCTTCCTTCCCCCCCTCTCTTCCCTCCTTCCTCTTCCTCTTTCCCCTCCTTCTCCCTTTCCCTCTCCCATTCCCCCATCTTCCTCCCTTTCCTCCTTCCCTACCCTCTCCCTCCCTCCAAAGTGTCAATACAAAGAGAACAGGGAGAGAGAGAGAGAGAGAGAGAGAGAGAGAGAGAGAGAGAGAGAGAGAGAGAGAGAGAGAGAGAGAGAGAGAGAGAGAGAGAGAGAGAACAGAACTCAAAGACGTCGAGAAAGATATGAACGTAAGATTATAATTATTCACAAACAGAGACAACCAAAAAAAATATAAGAAAGCAAAAAGAAAAAGAAAAGAAAAAATGAAAGTTGAAAGAAGGAGGAAAAGAAAGAAAAGAGAGAAGCTTACCTGAGAAACGTGAAAAAGAGAAGAAAAGAAGAAGAAAAGAAACAATAGAGAGAGAGAGAGAGAGAGAGAGAGAGAGAGAGAGAGAGAGAGAGAGAGAGAGAGAGAGAGAGAGAGAGAGAGAGAGAGAGAGAGAGAGAGAGAGGCAGGCAGGCTGGGAGACAATATCTTCTACCCTTCGAATTCTCAATCACCGAGGATTAAAAAGTCAATTATTAAAGTTTCTGGCTGCTTGACCTTGCCTTTAATTGCGTCACGGCGCCATCACACCCAGCACAGCACCACTCAGCACCACCAAACACCAGCACAGTACCACACAGCACCACCAAACACCAGCACAGTACCACACAGCACCACCAAACAC
>NC_066561.1:5216786-5221786 GCF_024679095.1 Eriocheir sinensis | reverse complement strand
ATTTTTCTTTCTTTTTTTCCTATTCCATTATTTTATCTTACCCTTAATTAGTCATCTTCTTAATCGCCTTTTTATTTAGTCTTTATAATTTTATGCTTCAGATTAATTTCGTTTCTCTCAACAATTTCCTTTTTTTTCTCTGCTTGTTACTCTTTCCGTCCGTGTTCCCATTCACTCCCTCTCTAATTTATTATTCAACGATACTTTCCTAACTTTCTTTGATGTATCTTTTGTTTATTTTTAACTATTTTTTCCTCCTCGACTTTTTCTCTCCTCTTAAAGATATCACCCGCCTTCCCTTTCCCTTCTCTTGCCTTCCTCTCCCTTCCCTCCCCTTCCCTACTTCCCTTCCTCTCCCTTCCCTCTTCTTTCCCCTCCCTCCTCTCTCCTGCCCTTCCTCGCTCTTCCCTCCCTCACCTCTGCTTTCCCCTCCTTCCTTCCTCTTCCTTCCTCCTTCCTTCCTCCTCCTTCCTTCCTTCCTCCTTCCCTCCTTCCTTCCTCTCCTTCCTTCCCTTCCCTTCCTCCTTCCTTCCTCTCCTTCCCTTCCTCCCTTCCTTCTCCCATCTTCCCTCCCTTCTCTCCTTCCCATCCTCTCCCCTCCCTTCCCTCTCCCTTCCCTCCCTTCTCTTTCCTTCCTTTACCTTCCCTACAAAAAATGAAGTGGCCGTGTGCCCCTTGTTTACCCTGGAGGAGGAGGAGGAAGAGGAGGAGGAGGAGGAAGAGAGGAGGAGGAGGAGGAAGGGAGGGATGGAGAGGGGGAAGGCCGGACGGTCAAAAAAAAAAGTTATAAATAAAAGGGGAGAAGATAGAAGAATATTGACACAGAAAAGTGGAGGAGGAGGAGGCGAAGAAGAGGAGGAGGAGGAGGAGGAGGAGGAGGAGGAGGGGGGAAAGATAAATAAAGGAGGGTGTAAATAAATGGAAAACAGAAAGAACATGTGAAAAATTAAAGGAGAAAGAGAAGGAAGAAAAAGAAGAAGAAGAATGAGGAGAACGAGAAGGAGGACCATAAAGAGGAGATTGTAAATAAATGAAGGAGAAATAAGAATAACAGAAACGAAGAGAAGGAGAGAAAAAGAGAATGAGAATAACAAAGAGAGAAGTAAACTTGGCGTCATAAAGGAAAGGAAAACAAAGAGATGGAGAAAGAGAGGAGATAATGGAAGAGGAGGAGGAGGAGGAGGAGGAGGAGTGTAAGTTAAGATGAAAAAAAGAGGAAGAATTTAGCTGAGACGAGAGAAAGTGAGGCTGCTGCTGAGGATGAAAAAGAAGAAAAAGGAAGAAAAGAAGAGATGTATGCGGAGAGAGAACGAAGAGGAAAAAGAGAAGAATGAAAACATGGAGGACGTAGAAAGAGAAAATATAATACAGAAGAAATTGAGAGAAAAGAAAGAAAAAAAAGGAAAAAAATGGAATTAGAAAAGAAGAAAAGAGAAAAAATGGGAAAATAGAAGAAAATACACAAGAAAATGAAAGAAAAGGGATGGAAAAGAAAGAGGAAAAAGAAAGGAAAGGAAAACAAGAGAAAGTAAAGGAAGGAATAAGAGAGAGAGAGAGAGAGAGAGAGAGAGAGAGAGAGAGAGAGAGAGAGAGAGAGAGAGAGAGAGAGAGAGAGAGAAAGTGGAAGAGGAGGAGGAGGAGGAAGGGATGCGGTATGTGGAAAAATGAGAAAAGGAAAAAAGATGATAAAGGAGAAGAGGAAGAGAAAAAGGAAACAGGACGAAGAAGATAAAATGAAAGATCAAAAGGAGGGAGAAGAAGGGAAGGAAGATAAAGAAGATGAAAACTAAGAAGAAAATCAGATCAGTAGTAAGAGGAAGAGGAAGAGGATGAAAGAGGATAAGCAAGAGGAGGAAATAGAGTAAAGGGAGAAAGAGGAAGAAAGAGGAATGAGAGGGAAAGAGGAAGAGGAAGAAGAGTAGGAAGAGAAAGAGGAAAGGGACGTAAAGAAAAACTAAGAAGAGAAAGAGGAATGAGAGGGAAAGAGGAAGAGGAAGAAGAGTAGGAAGAGAAAGAGGAAAGGGAGGTAAAGGAAAACTAAGAAGAGAAAGAGGAATGAGAGGGAAAGAGGAAGAAGAAGAAGAGTAGGAAGAGAAAGAGGAAAGGAAGGAAAAGAAAAACAGAAAGAAGAGAAAGAGGAATGAAAGGAAAAGAGGAATAGGAAGAAGAGTAGGAAGAGAAAAAGGAAAGGAAGGAAAAGAAAAACAGAAAGAAGAGAAAGAGGAATGAGACAGAAAGAGGAAGAGGAAGAAAAATAGTAAGAGAAAAATGAAAGGGAGGGAAAGAGGAAGAAGAATTGCAAGAAAAGAGAAAAAAGAGGAAAAAGAGAGGCAGGGAAAGATAAACCAGAGGAAGAGGGAAGGAAGGGAAAGAGAAACAACAAGAACCGCAAGAAGACGAAGAGAAAGAGGAAGGGGAAGGAAAGAGAAGGAGCAAGAGGAGAAAGAGGAAGAGGCAGTGAGGGGAAAGAGAGCATTCCATTCACGTTCTGAGAAGAATTGCCAAATTTGCGTGGCTGGCCAGCTCGTGTGACAGAGAGAGAGAGAGAGAGAGAGAGAGAGAGAGAGAGAGAGAGAGAGAGAGAGAGAGAGAGAGAGAGAGAGAGAGAGAGAGAGAGAGAGAGAGAGAGAGAGAGGAGAAGGATTAGGAGGCACATTCTTTTCCTCACCCGACCCTCCACACACACACACACACACACACACACACACACACACACACACACACACACGCGGTAGGCCTATTCGGGGATGAAAAGAGAAATCGGCCGTGAAAAGTTTGCAAATACCGCCATTATTGAGAGAGAGAGAGAGAGAGAGAGAGAGAGAGAGAGAGAGAGAGAGAGAGAGAGAGAGAGAGAGAGAGAGAGAGAGAGAGAGAGAGAGAGAGAGAGAGAGAGAGAGAGAGAGAGAGAGAGAGAGAGAGAGAGAGACCAATTTGATATAGATAGAAATAAAGAACCGAGGAAGTAGATGAAAGTAATATAGCTAGAAAAGAAGAAGAAGAAGAAGAAGAAGAAGAAGGAAAAAGGAAAAGGAGTGAGAAATGGAAGAAGGAGAAGTTAGAAAATATAAAAGAGAAGGGAAGGAGAGGAAAAGGGGAGGAAAGAAGAAGAATGGAGACAAAAAAGCAACAAAGAAAAAAGACAATATGAAGTTAGAAAATGACATAAAACAAATAAATGAATGTATAAAAAAAAAGGAATAAAGAAAGAAGAAATGAAAGAAACACGAGGAACATAATAAAGAAATAAAAAAGGGAATGAAGGAAAATGGGGACGCGAATGTAAGAAGGAAAAAGAAAACAAAGAATAGAAAGTTCGGAAAAGACAGAAAAGAAGAAAGAAATGAATGAAAGAAAGAAGAAAAGAAAGAGGATACGAACATGACAGTAAGATAAAAATGAAAGATAATGGAAACTCGAAAGTAACAAAGAAAAAGAAAACAAAGTATAGAAAGTTCGGAAAAGACAGAAAAGAAGAAAGAAATGAATGAAAGAAAGAAGAAAAGAAAGAGGATACGAACATGATAGTAAGATAAAAATGAAAGATAATGGAGACTCGAAATTGACAAAGAAAAAAGAAATAAAGATTTTAAAGATAGGAAATGACATAAAGGAAATAAATGGATATGAAAAAGTAGGAAAAAAAATGAAAGAAAAAAGTAAAGGAAAAAATAACAATAACAATAACTCTACGGGGAACCTTAGCCGCGTTTCATTATATTTTAACAAAGAAAAAAATAATGATAATAATAATGATAATAACTCCACGGGGTTCTCCAGCCACCTTTCAATACCTCTAATTATCCACCTTTTGTCACCTACTTACCTGCTAATGAAGAGAAAATAAAGCCATTAGGCCTAAAGAGAAAGAAAGTCCTCTGAATGAACTCCAAAAAATCAGTAGGTCTATATAGATGTAATTAGATTTATTTGTGGTTCGTTATAAAAGGAAGGAAAAAGGAAGGAAGGAAGGGAAGGGAAGACGAGAGGAAGGAAGGAAAAAGATGAAGGAAGGAAGGAAGGAAAAAGATGAAGAAAGGGAGGACGAAAAAGGATGAAGGAAGAAAGGAAGAGAAGTTAATTGAAAGAGAAAAGTAGAATAGAAGAGAAAGAAAAATTAAAGAGATGAGAGAGAGAGAGAGAGAGAGAGAGAGAGAGAGAGAGAGAGAGAGAGAGAGAGAGAGAGAGAGAGAGAGAGAGAATGGTGATTGAAAGAAGGAGAACAAGAGAAAAAAAACGAAGAATGGAAGAGGGAAAAAGAGAGAGAATAGAAGAAGGAATAAAGAGAAAAGCTAAAAAAATAGAAAAAAAGAAAGACATCGAGAAAGACAGAGAAAGATAAATTAGACCCATAGAAACGCTAATAAAAATAAACACTGAAGAAAAAGAAGAAAGGGAAGATAGAGGAGGAGAGTCAGAATCACGTATGTAAAAATAAATGATTGATGAGACATTGATGACGGCAAAAAAGAAACTATCATTCGCGAAGAAGCAGAAATACACGAAAAAGATAGTAAAGTGGAAGGAGGAAGAGGGAAGAGGGAAGGAAGGAAGAAGAAGAAGAAGAAGAAGAAGAAGAAGAAGAAGAAGAAGAGAAGACTAACGACTTTGAAGTAAAATGACATAAAAGGGAAGAAAGCTTATTTGTAAAGAAAAAAGAGAAAATAAAAATGGAAAAAAGGAAAAGTAGAAGAATGGAAGATAAATGATAGGGAGAAGAAAGAGGGAAGAAGGGAGGAAAATAGAGATGAAAGGGAGAGGAAATAATTGTGTAGAAGAAAGAAGAGAAGGAAGAAGGGAGGAAAAGAGACATAAGGGAAGAGAGAGAGAGAGAGAGAGAGAGAGAGAGAGAGAGAGAGAGAGAGAGAGAGAGAGAGAGAGAGAGAGAGAGAGAGAGAAAGGATATTTGCGTGGAAGAAATAAGAGGAAGAAGCAGAAGAAAAGAAGAATTGAAGCCATGATACGGTTGAAGGAAAGGAGGAAGAAAGGAAGAAAGAAAA
>NC_066561.1:5204286-5211786 GCF_024679095.1 Eriocheir sinensis | reverse complement strand
AGAGATAATGGTTTGATGTTAATGGGAGCGATCACGGTGACGGACGAGAGGAGGAGGAGGAGGAAGAAGAGGAGGAGGAAGAGGAAGAGGAGGAGGAGGAGGAAGAGGATGGTAATGTTTGATATGCAGTGATTATTTATATTGTAGGTATGGGTGAAGGAAGAGAGGAAGGGAGTGGAGAAGGAAAACACGAAAGAGGGAAGATATAGTAAAGAGGATAACGGAAGGGAATGGAAAGAAAGACAAAACAGTATTAAAGAAAGATAGAAGGAAGAATGGAGGAAAAATGAAAGAAAAGCAAATAAGAAAATAGGAAAGGAGAAAGAAGAAAGAAAGGAGAAACGGAGGATAGAGGAGGAAATAGAACTACTACTACTACTACTACTACTACTACTACTACTACTACTACTACTACTACTACTACTACTACTACTACTACTACTACTACTACTACATGATCAAAGCATCGCGTAATAAAAACAAGTATTAGTAAGATCAAGGAAAAAAAAAGTATTACCATCACCACCACCACCAACAACAACAACAACAACAACAACAACAACAACGATACTACCTACCAAGTTTGCTCACATTAAAGGCTATAGTGGACTCTTCAACCACCACAACCACCACCTCCACCTCAACCACCATCACCACCACCACCACCAACAACAACAACACTAACATCAAAATCCCCCAAGAAACTATAAAAAAAAACTCAATATTCTTACCTTAACCTAACCTTTACCCTCCATCCTGTGTGTGTGCGTGTGTGCGTGTGCGTGCGTGCGTGTGTGTCTTCGCTCCTCACTGGTTGATTACAGGTGTTAGGGGCACTCAGGTACGCCACTCATTAAGATAAGGTGAGAAGGTGTTGTGCTCTCGCTCCACCTTGCTTGTGTGTGGAGAGAAGGTGGAAGGGGAGGGAAGGGGAGGGAGGTGGAGGGGGTAATGAGGTGATTGTAAGGGGAGGGAGGTGGAAGAGTGGATGGTGAAAGTGAAGTGGTTTAAAGGAGGGGTGGAGAAAGAGAGAGAGAGAGAGAGAGAGAGAGAGAGAGAGAGAGAGAGAGAGAGAGAGAGAGAGAGAGAGAGAGAGAGAGAGAGAGAGAGAGAGAGAGAAGAGGGAAGAAGGAAGAGTTGAAGAAATGAATAGAGGAAGGGAGTGCCGAGATGGAAGGAAGGAAGAGGAAATGGAAAAGGAGATAAAAAATGATGATAGTGAGAAAGTTTGAAAATTGGACTGAAAATGAAAATAAAGAAAGAAAAGAATAGAAAAGAGAAAGAAGAGGAGGAGGAGGAAGGGTGGAATGGTTGAAGAGGGAGAAAGGTGAAGGGAAGAAGAGTTAAAGGGTGCAGGAGTGAGGGAAAAGAGGAGTGGAAGAAAGTTGAAGGGTAGAAGAAGCATTCCCCTTTCTATAACTTTCCCTTTTGATTTGTTTCTATTAACGTCACTTAAACGTCGCCTTTTAGTACGATTTTTATTTTTTATTTTTTTATTTTTTTATTTTTTACAACAAAGGAGACAGCTCAAGGGCACACAGAAAAAGGAAACAATAATAATAATAAAAAAAGCCCGCTACTCGCTGCTCCTAAAAAGAATCCAAAGAGGTTTTTATCAGAACACTGCAATATTATTTTCAGCATCAGTACTAACATTTTCTTTACTCACTTCCCACTCCTTCCTCAATTCCGTTTCCTTTAAATATTTGCTTTTAAGATTGCCCGGTCTATGCTGTTTATTTCTATGTTATTAGTACGTTACAAAACCTCTCTTAACAGCGGTACTAACACTTCTTTTTCCTTCTATACTTCTATTCTTCCCCAATCCCTTTTTGACGCTAACAACATTCCCATTGATTATAAGCCTCCGTTTCAGATATTGGTTTAACAGTATCTGGTCTGTGATGTTTAGTACTAGGTTACAAGTACAGTCTGACACGGGGATGAGCACTGAGGCAACGCGTATATGCTCCTAGCTTTACCTTTGCCAATAGCCTTCCTTACATCAGTCCTAACAGCCTCTCCTCTCCTCCAGCAGGCCGGGGCGTGATGGCCAACGACAGACTGTACCCGTATTACCGCTTCGTCATCAACGTCTCGGACTACCAGGACGCCGCCTACGAGGAGCTTCTGCACTGGTCCGATGCCGTGCTCAGCCAGATCTCTCGGGCTGATGGCGGCCCCCCTGACTCCCCCGCCCCCGCCGCCCCGCCGCCCCCGCCTCTCCATGCAGCCCCCAACACCACCACGTCATTGTTGCAGGAGGTTGGTGTCTTGTTGGTGTGTGTGTGTGTGTGTGTGTGTGTGACCCCTTAAGTTATATGTAGAAGTCCTGGCAAAGAGAGAGCTAGGCAGGACTAAATTTGAACACATTAAGAAAGGCCTTTGTCATGCAGTGAACTACAAAGAAATCTCTGTATAAATCTAAAGAATGATGAATCAGAGTTAGTAATATCGAGCGAAGGCCACTAAGAAAGGATAAGTATACGGAAGGAAGGAGAAGGAAGGACAAAAGAAACCTCTGTAATAATAAAACTAAAGAACGATGAATTAGAGCCAGTTATTATGGTGATGATGATGATGGTTATGGTGGTGAGGAGGAGATAGACGAAAGTAAACACGTTCATATAGAGGGAGAAGAAGAAATAGAAGAACAAGAACAAGAACAAGAAGACAGAGGGTAGGGGATGAATGAACGAATTAACCCGTCGTGTCCTTAATGCAAATCGGTTTAAAGTTTTGAATGGAGGTTGTGTGTGTGGTGATGGCGGGGCGGGACAGGAGGCGAGTGAGTGGTTGCCTGGTGCTGCCTAGTAGAGGTTGACGCAGCTCCGGTGGTGCAGAGGAAAACACGTAGCGATGAGTTTTCTGGTAGCAGCAGGGATCATGTTTCTTAATGGTCCCCCCAAGCGAGAAAAATGAGAAAAAAACACCCCTCACACAAACCATTTCATAATATATATCAAAGCATTTGTGATCAGATTATGTATCGTCTATTTTTGGGGGTTTATATCGTGGCACAAATTTGGCCCGTCGCTGCTACATGGCAAAGCCACAAATTTGGCCCGTCGCTGGTACACGGTAAAGCCACAAATTTGGCCCGTCGCTGCTACACGGTAAAGCCACAAATTTGGCCCGTCGTTGCTACACGGTAAAGCCACAAATTTGGCCCGTCGCTGCTGCACGGTAAAGCCACAAATTTGGCCCGTCGCTGCTACACGGTAAAGCCACAAATTTGGCCCGTCGCTGCTACACGGTAAAGCCACAAATTTGGCCCGTCGCTGCTACACGGTAAAGCCACAAATTTGACCCGTCGCTGCTACACTGTAAAGCCACAAATTTGGCCCGTCGCTGCTACACGGTAAAGCCACAAATTTGGCCCGTCGTTGCTACACGGTAAAGCCACAAATTTGGCCCGTCGCTGCTACACGGTAAAGCCACAAATTTGGCCCGTCGTTGCTACACGGTAAAGCCACAAATTTGGCCCGTCGCTGCTACACGGTAAAGCCACAAATTTGGCCCGTCGCTGCTACCGGGTCAAGTTGGTAGGTCAAATTCAACAAAGCCATATGAAAGAGGTGGTTTACTAACAGAGAGGTAGATGACTTGGATACTTCTGTTTGCGTTTGACCCATTGAAGACTTTCTTGATGGCCCCAGCCTATTAGTGACGCGGGCAAGTTTTTATAATGGCGCCATTCATGCTAGACCCGTGCTTGCCTCCGCAACTCCATGCACTTAATCCTCTTGAGAGACCTTCGCTAAAGTCCGGGTTGATTCATGTTTATCAGGATAGCATGTGGATTGACTCCATCCACTCGGCGATGAAAGAAAATTGTCTGCTTTCAACAGCGGGCGGGACTCGGAAATGTGTCTTCAGATCACCACGCCCGCACGCTGACCCCTCGGCCGCCGCCTGCCCGTTACATTCTTTACTGTTCATCGCTGCGGGTGTTGCTGTGCGGTGGGAGATAGTTCTGAGGGGCTGCCGTGTGTAGCCATAAAGACCTCTTGTAGTTATCTTTACATCCTTGCGTATCCTTGTGCATAATAATTTACTGCGAAATTATTATAAATGACAACATATCATAAATACACTTTAGAGAATTCCTTCATGGTAGCATTTGAATGAACAGAAATTATTTGTTGAAATGAAGCCGACTAAAAGATTTTAACAAAAAACTAAGAGATTGGAACTAAAAGATTATAAACGGAAAAATTTAAACAAAATCAATTTTCCCTTCATGCTTCACCAAGAAGGCGTCGCTGGTCGCCTTGGGGGGCGGCGTTCCACCTCTTAACTGTTTTCCCTGACACTCGGCGTTCAGTGTTCTTTTGTACTCATTAGTGATGTTCTGAACCTTCGCCCCGCTCGCTACCCTTCTCCTGATGCTCACGCCTGCGGCTGCCGCCACCCGGACCGGGCTTGTTCACAGTCCGTTGGTTCAGGCCACTGTCATTAGGTGAAAGCCTGACAAAAAACCATTGTTGGTTCAGGTCACGGGGGCGCGGCGTGTCCGCATGCCGTCCCTGCGTCTGGCCGCCTGGCGGGCCATCCACCGGAGTATCATTCCCGGGGTCACGAGGAGTCGCCGCGGTTGTCCCGAGCAGCGCCTCGAGCTCCTGGATCAGCGCCTCGAAGGTCGGCGACCCAGCGGGCCCCGGGTTCATGGCGGCGTGCACCCAGGCCCTGACGGGGGCGAGGGAGGCGGCGTGGTCGAGGCCTCCATGCAGGGCCAGCGAGGTCTCAATGATGTAGGCCAGGTTGTAGGTGTCAAAGTCATTCTCCTCAGGACCCGAGAAGGGCTCCGCCTCCTCCTCCATGTTCGTCGGGCACGCGTCCACGGGCCCGGCCATGCCCAGGTCTATCAGCGTGGCCTCTGGGCCTCGACTGCCCACGCGCACGCACACGTTGTCGCCCTTCACGTCGTTGTGGGAGTAGCCTTGCCCGGCCACGCCCTGCAGCGTGCGCGTGACTTGCAGGACGACGCTCAGCAGCGCCGGCAGGCCGGGAGCTGTCTGGAAATATCGGTCAGCCGTCACGCCGGCGTAGCGAGTCACCAGCTGACGCCTCCTGACGCAGACCCCGACCAGCCGCTGCACGCCGGCCACGCCCTGCAGCCTCTGCAGGATGGACGCCTCGTCCACTAGGTCGTCAAAGCCTTCAATAAAGTAGCTCTTGATGACCAGCTCCTCGCCGCTGTGAGGATCCCGCACCCTGCAGCAGGAGCCAAAAGCCCCGCAGCCCAAATCCTCTGGAGTTGCGCCGCTCAGCCGCTCCACCTCGCGCTCGTCCAGGAGAGGGACGCCGGCCTCCTGAAGACGACTCGCTGCGCGGCTCTCTTCGGCAGAATACTGTTGCTGCCTTACTCCCGCGGCGCTCCTCGCGTCCAGCAATTGGCAACACGCTGGTCCCTGCTCTCCCTCTTCAGCTGAAGGTCGCTGCCGCTGTTTCTTAACAGGCCGCGGCGAGCACTCCGGGTCTGGTGCCGGCCTCTTGGCGGCTTCCTTCGTATCACGGTCTCCTTGCTGTCCGGGGACACACACTTGCTGCTCGTCGGCGCCGCGGCCAGCGGGGGACAAGCGTTGCTCGGCGCCGGATAGCCGATGGTTCTTCAACATTTGATTTTCGTCATCTGACGCCGACAAAAGCCTTTTCTTGGCCGTCTTCTTTAGTGAGACCACTTCCTCTCGCTTCCCAGTGTCCTTCGTTCTTCTTTCTGGCTTCAGTTCATCGCTATCATTCAAATACTTCCTTTTCTTCACTACAAGAGACTTGTCTGCGTCCAAGCTGAGGGACTTTCTCTTGGCGGGTTTGTTCTCGGTGCTCGAGACGCGGACAGATGTGGTGGTGGTGGGTGGTGCTAACTCTCTTTGACGCTCTCGAGGATCCATTGTGTATACTCTCTCAAGCATCTGGTGTTCGCGCAGACACCTTACATCGGTTTGGCGGTGTTGTTTTTGGGTAGCCTGGAGTAGGCACAGCATGACGTAGAATCTAGAGCTAGTGAGGACGAACCCGCCGTCACTCAAATATTTCCTCTTCTTCACTACGACAAAAGGCTTTTCCTCCGCGGCCAGGCAGAAGGACTTCCTCTTGGCAAAATCGATCTTCTCGGTGCCCGAGGCGCGAACAGACGAGCCGGGTGATGATAACTCTACTTGACGCTCTCGAGGATCCATTTCGTGAACTGATACAAGTAACGGTGCTGGCGCAGACACCTTACATCGGTTTGACGGTGAGTCTTTAGAGGAGCTTGGAGTTGGCACAGCAGGACGTCGAGTCTAGAGCTGGTGAGGGCGACGCAGCCATCACTCAAAGTCTTCCTTTTCTCCACTACAAGAGACGTCGTGGCGGGTGATGATAACTCTTTAAGCTCTGGTGGAGGCTCCATTTCGTAAACTGGTACAAATAGTCCGTGCTTGCCCAGACCACCGCTGCCAGATTGTCGTACTCAGAGCATAGTATTTATCGTTTTTTGACGCCTAACTATTGCCAAGAAACATCAGGAATTAACTATTTTAACAATAAATATAAATGAATCTCGTTATTGGGGCCCAGGAGGTGTTTTTTGGGTCGGAAATCGGGAAACAGGAGGCTGAGTACGATAGTCTGGCAACGTTGGCCCAGACACGTCACGTCGGTTTGGCGGTGGATGTTTTAGGAGCTTAGAGTTGGCACAGCACAGGGACGAGCCTAGGACCAGAGGGAGTGAATTTTCCATGACGCGGCACATGAAGAAATTGGTGGTTCGAAGCACGGTACTTACCTTTGGCCCTAGGAAAGTGCCTCCAGGCTCCTGACTTCTTACCAGCGATGCCAAATTGTCGTACTATGAACATTACATTAATCATTTTGAAGCTCCAAGATTGTCGTAACAACACAAATAACGATAGAAAATTAAAGTTATCGTTAAAACGGTTAAATATAGATTGTTTTTCGTTCTTTTTGCTAGAGTTATCAGTCAGAAACTACGAAAATGCAATGCGATGAGTACGATAATTTGGCAACGCTGCTTCTTACAGGGAAAACTCAAATTGATTAAATGGATAAGTCATGAGACAAAAATAATATAAGGTTAAGGTCTCTCTCTCTCTCTCTCTCTCTCTCATGAGGCACTGATGCGGTGGTCCAATACGGTAGGGCCATTAGAGAAATAGATAAATTCATGGGTAGTGAGGTTAGGTGGGGTTAGGTTTACAGGAGCTCCCTTGTATAGCCCTACCGGCCTCTTGCAGTATCTTATGTTCTTATTATGTTCGTATACTGGTGTGTGTGTGTGTGTGTGTGTGTGTGTGGGGAGTATAGGACAAAAACTCACCTAACGTATACTGATTAAATGCAAATAAGGACAAAAACTCACCGAAATGAAACAAAAACTCACGTAATCTAACTTAACTTTGGTGCATTGTAAGAGCAGTGAGTAGCGGGCTTTTTTTTTTTTCATTATTGTTTTCGTGTTTTTTTCCCCTTGAACTGTTTCCTCTACTGTAAAAAAAA
>NC_066561.1:5191786-5199286 GCF_024679095.1 Eriocheir sinensis | reverse complement strand
CAAACTCAACCTAATTCAACCTAATCTTGCCTCACCTAACCTAATTCAACCTAATCTTCCCAAACTCAACCTAATTCAACCTAATCTTGTCAAACACAACCTAATTCAACCTAATCTTGCCAAACTCAACCTAATTCAACCTAATCTTGCCAAACTCAACCTAATTCAACCTAACCTTGCCTCAACTAACCTAATTCAACCTAATCTTGCCAAACACAACCTAATTCAACCTAATCTTGCCAAACTCAACCTAATTCAACCTAATCTTGCCAAACACAACCTAATTCAACCTAATCTTGCCAAACTCAACCTAATTCAACCTAATCTTGCCAAACACAACCTAATTCAACCTAATCTTGCCAAACACAACCTAATTCAACCTAATCTTGCCAAACACAACCTAATTCAACCTTACCTTGCCCCCTATAAAAGAGAAGGAGTTATGAAGAGTGCCCAAAAGAGAGGTCAATTTCGGGAGGAGATGCGTATGAAGTCATTTAGCTCCAAACAATAACTTGTCCTCCCGAATTACAAAATAGGAGAAAGAACCGAATTCACTCTGGCATGTACCTCCTATTTGGTCAAGTCATGAGGAGAGAGGAAGGGAGTCGTGAAAGGCAGATAATGGACTTGGAAGTGGGTGGCAGAAGGAAGAGAGGAAGACCCAGTACGAGATGGAAGGACTGTATTGTGGCGGACGACAGGGAGAAGAACTTGGACCTTGAAGTGACGGAGAACAGGGTTGGATGGAGGAGACTCATCAAGAACAGCGACCCCGCATAGAAACGGGATAATAATGCTGCGGAAGAAGAAGAATGTAGTACCTCCTATTAGACAGTACCCCGGGTGGCCGCTTATGGCGCTGCATGTAGAGCCAATACGGTCTTTTGAGGAGGAATAGTTAACCCGACGAATCCACCAACATTTTTTTATTCCTAAATGATCGCCGTTAGCCATTCCCCCAGCCACGTTATTTTTATCAACCGCCTCCGCGTAGCAAGGATTAAAAAGGTAGTTAATGAGCCCCCCGAGCCAGGTAGCCAGGACCATACAGCTCGGCCAGGAGTGTGTGTGTGTGTGTGTGTGTGTGTGTGTTTACAGCAGAGGAGACGGTGCAAGGGCGTAAAATAAAAAGAAAACTAATGAAAAAAAAAACCGCTACTTCTGTGTGTGTGTGTGTGTGTGTGTGTGTGTGTGTGTGTGTGTGTGTGTGTGTGTGTGTGTGTGTGTGTGTTTACCTATTGTATTTACCTTTTTTTTGGGTTTCCCGGGCCTGAACTAAGATCGGATGGTCCTGTCTCCTTGTCTATATTTGCCCAACCTCTCCTTCGTTTGCTGGACACTCTCTGCCTCGACAATCTCCTTCTTTAAGCCATTCGAAACTGTACTTCTTTTTATTCTTCAGACATGGTGTGTGTGTGTGTGTGTGTGTGTGTGTGTGTGTGTGTGTGTGTGTGTGTGTGTGTGTGTGTGTGTTTGGTTATTTGCTTCTGAGATGGTGTTTGTGTTAGTTTGCTTGTTTGTTTGTTTCTTGTCCTCCAGTCTTGTCTAATTTGTATTCTTTATTTTCCTCCTCCTCCTCCTCCTCCTCCTCGTCATCGTCGTCGTTTTCTTCCTCGTTTTCCTCCTCCTTCTTTCCCTTTCTCGTCGTCGTGTGTGTGTGTGTGTGTGTGTGTGTGTGTGTGTGTGTGTGTGTGTGTGTGTGTGAGAAGCCGCCGTGACCTGGAATCGAACTTGCAACCTCTTGATCTCGAGTTAAACACCAAACCCAGAGCCACCGGTGATAATGCTTCCGTCACTATCCGTCTGTCTCTCTGTCTGTGCCTCATTAAGATATACCAAAAAGGAATGAACAGGTGGTCTAACAGGCTCACGGGCACTACATCCTCAGGTGACCATCTCGAACTGATTAACCTTTGGAAAAACTTCGATAAAAACTGACTGACTGACTGACTGGTTGCTAATTAATGAAGAATGTTACTGAATGAAGACAAGTAAATTAGGAAAATATTACTGAAAGGTGGCAATTAATGAAGAATATTACTGAAAGGAAAATATATAAGTTACTGAATCACTGAAAGGCAAATTAATGAAGGAAGTTATTGAATGAAGACAAGTAAATTAGGAATATGTTACTGAAAGGCGATACGTGAATTAATGAAGAATATTACTGAAAGGAAAATATATGAAGAAAATAAGTTATGGAATGAAAGCAAGTAAATGAGGAATATATTACTGAAATGCAAATAAATGAAATGAATTACTTTATGATGACAATTAATGAAGAATATTACTGAAAGGCAAATATATTAAGATACTGAATAATGATTACTGAAAGCCAAACAAATGAAATATAATAATGAATGATGCCAATAAATTTAAAAAAAATGCTGATAATAATAATAATAATAATAAATACTTAATAATAAAAAAAAATATTAAAAAAGATGCTTAACGATTGCCAGTTGATGAAAAGAGTGCTGAATGATGACAAATAAATTTAAAAAAAGAAACTGAATAAATGGAAATAAATAAATGAATAAATAAAATAATGAAGGTTTGTAAATACATGAAAAAAAATAATAATAAAAGCTCGCAATTACATAAAAAAACACGTGACTAGATAACAGAGCACCCACGTACCACCACCACCACCACCATCATCACCCACCACCACCACCACCACCACCGTCACCACCACCACCAGTAACCACCCTCACCACCCCACTACCCATTACAACCATCACCAAAAGCACTAAAACCCGTCACCACCACCACCACCACCACCACCAGTAACTCCTCTCACTCCCCCACAACCCCTTACAACCATCACCAAAACCACTAAACCCCTTCATCACCATTTCCCCCACCACCACCATCATTACCCCCACCACTACCCCTTCCCTCACCCCTTCCAACCTCCCCCATTACGAACCTTCCCTCCCCACCAACCTTCCATTCCACCTCCCCTTCCATCCTCCATTCTCCCTCCCCACCACCTCCACCATCACCACCACTACTACCACCACCACTACCCCTTCCCTCACCCCCTCCAACCTCCCCCATTACGATCCTCCCCTCACCACCAACCTCCCATTCCACCTCCCCTTCCACACTCCTCACCTCCACCACCACCAACCTCCCTCGCCCCTTCCCCTCACCCCCCTTACCCCCCACCACCACCACCTGCCCCAAACACCAGGTATGAATGTTAAATTAATGTTTAGCTCTTCTCTCGGCGCCTGTCGGTATTAAAATAAACAGAGGAGGCCTGCATTCATTATAACCCGCCGCGGACCCCGAAACACAAGAGTCCATTTTTGTGGCGGACGCTAGCTGGTTCGTAGAGTATTAAACGCTCTTTGTCGCCGCCCTGTGTGTGTGTGGAGGAGGAGGAGGAGAAGAAACACGAGGAGGAGGAGGAGGAGGAGGAAGAGGAAAAGAAGGAAGAGGAGTAGGATCAATTAGAAAAGGATGAGAGGAAGAGGAAGAGGAGGAAAAAGAGGATGGTGAGAAGTTGGATTAGGAGGGATTGAATGAAGAGGAGGAGAAGAAACACGAGGAGGAGGAGGAGGAGGAGGAGGAGGACAAACGTGGGAATAAAGAGTACATATAAATTTGAATAATTGAATAAGGGGACCAAGGAGGAAGAGGGTGAGGACAACAACAGAGAATAAAAAAGAATGATTGTTTAAGAAGAAAAATGATTGAGGATGAGGAAGACAATTAACGAAGACAAAAAGAGAAGAAAATAATGATGGTATAAGAAGGAAAAGGAAGAAGAGGACAACAACAAAGAATGAGTGAGGACAACAACAGAGAATAAAAAGGAATGATTGTTTAAGAAGAAAAATGATTGAGGATGAGGAAGACAATTAACGAAGACAAAAAGAGAAGAAAATAACGATGGTATAAGAAGGACGAGGAAGAAAAGGACAACAACAAAGAATGGGTGAGGACAAATAAAAAGAACGAAAAATGTGAAGAAAAAGAAGACAAGAAAGGGGAAGAGGACAACACCAAAAAATAAAAACAAGAAAAGAAATAGAAATGGTTAAGTAGGAAAAGACAAAAGGAAGCCAACCAATGAGAATGAAAAGAAAGGAGAAGAAAAAAGAAGAAAAAAACTTGTATAGAGAAAACAACGAAGGAGAAAAAAGCAATAAGGAAAGAGAAGAGAATAATCGTAGAGGGAATAACAGGAAAACGAAGAGAAGAAAAAGAGAAGAAAATGAGAAAGAGAAAGAAATAATAAATGATAACTGAAGACATAGAAGAAAACAACTAAAAAACGATTATATTAAGAGTATAAATAAGTAACACACATTTTGACAAGCTGACGTGTGTGTGTGTGTGTGTGTGTGTGTGTGTGTGTGTGTGTGTGTGTGTGTGTGTGTGTGTGTGTGTGTGTGTGTGTGTGTGTGTGTGTGTGTGACCAGTCCTCTCCATCTTTCTCAATCCCTAACTTCATTTCCTGATTGTCAATTCTCTCCTCTTTGCTCTTCCTCTCTACCTCTTCTTTCCTCCTCTTCCCTCCTATGTCTTTCCTTCCTCTTCCCTTTGCACTTTTTATCATTTCATTCTCCTCTTATGATTTTTTTTTCTTCTATGTATCGTGTAGGCCTCTTAACATAACATAGGCCTCACTTTGATCTTCCTCTTCCTCTTCTTTCCTCCTCTTCCCTTCCATGCCCTTTGCTCTTCCTCCCTTCCTCTTCTTCATTATTCTCCTTTCATGTTTTTTTTTCTTCCAATTATATCTCTCATTAGCCATTTTTAATTAACCGAACTTAACGTCAACTTTTGTTTTCCTCTTTTTTCTTCTTCTTTTCTTCCCCTCCATGTCTTTCACTCCTCTCCCCCTTCGTATTCTTTGTCATTCTCTTCCTCTCTTCTACGATTTATATATTGTAGGTCTCTTGATTAATATAATATACTCGTAATCTCAACTTTCGTCTTTTCTCCTTTTTTTCTTCTTTTTCTTCTTTTTCTTTTCTTTTCCTTCCTTTCTTCTTTCTCTTGTTCTCCCTTTATTTCTTCTTCTTTTCTTCTTTTCCATTTTTTGTTTTTCTTTTCTCTCTATCTTTTTTTTCCTATTTTTTTCTTCTTCTTTTACTTCTTTTCCTTCATTTTCTTCTTTTTCTTCTTATTATTCTTATTCCTCCTCCTCCTCCTCCTCCCACTCACATTCATACTTATTCTCCATTGTTTTCCTCCCCTCCCCTTTCATTCTCCTTTCCTTCACCTTCATTAATACTTCACACTTTCTCTGCACCCACGACCAAATAGTTTCTTCTTTTCTTCTCTCGTGTACGGTGAAAAGAAAACTATAAAGACAAGGTAGACATTAATGCAACAAAAATATAATAAAGAGACGCTTCACAGAAAAAAAAAAAAAAGTATAATGGGAAACAATGGAGGAAGTAATGGAAGAGGAAGAGAAGAAGGAGGAGGAGGAAGAGGAAGAGGAGGAGGAGGAGATGAATTATGAGTTAGGAAGGTAGTTAATCATCGTTTCCTTTAATTATTCATATACAAACACACCTTTCTCCTTAATTAATGACACAGGTACACTACAACAGGTAAACGCAACACCTTTTTTTCCCTAATTACTCGGGTAGTCATTTGTATTTACACAGGTACTACTAACACAGCTTTCCCTTAATTACACAAGCATTAACACCTTTCCCTATAATTACACACCTGTTGTTTTAATCACACAGGTATTACATAACCATTCTCTCGCAGGTAACACTCACAAACTCTTATCCCCTTCCACACAGGTACACAAACACACCTTTCCTTAATTACACAGGTACTAACACTCCTTTTATTTCCTCACCTCACCTTGCGTCTCATTTACACAGGTACCCGCACACCTTTCCTCATAACTAGTACAAGAAAATCGCTCCTTGAAGACAGGTACACTAACACCTATCTTCGTCTTAATTGCACAGGTACACTAACACACCTTTCGTCTTTATCACACAGGTACTCACACACCTTATAAAACAAGTACAGAAATATCCCTCCTTGAACACTGGTACACTAACACCTTTCTTCATCTTCTTCTCTTCATACTCTTCTTCTCTTGATGTGTTCTCCTCCTCCTTTCTTTCACTTTCTTTCATACCCTCTCTTCCTCTCCTTCACTTCCTAGCCCTTCACTCATCTTCTCTTCAAACTCTTCATCTCTTCTTACGTTTCCTCCTCCTCCTCCTCCTCCTAATACCCTCTTTTATACCCTCTCTTCCTCTCCTTCACTTCCATGCCCTTCTCTCCTCTCCTCTTCATACTCTCCATCTCTTCACACACAACTTTTCCTTTAATTAATCAGGAACCCAAAAAAACAATCTTCGCCCCCTCCACACAGGTACACTAACCCGCCTTTCCCTTTCCTCGGTGCACAGGTACGATGTCTTCAACGGCACCAACCTTACGGCGACAGGTGTGGACGTGACAGTTGTGGAGACGCGGATCAACAGGTATTCCATCTATGAGGTGAGTCACGTCCTGTCGGTGGTCACGGCGACGCCCTCGTCAGCTATTAAGGACTCGCTCTTGTAGCATTCCTAAAGGCTACACGTCAGCTTGTTGTAGGCCTACCGACACATGGGGATGATGATGTTTTTATTTTCACTGTTACTTTTTGTATACTTATTGACCTGTTTTTATTATTGTTATTGTTTTCATAGGCTAAGAATATCAACTACTTTCTAGATTTCGAAGGAGAGTCTAACCTTGAAAAAGAAGGAAAAGAAAAGAGTAAGCTATTTTTTTTACAACAAAGGAGACAGCTCAAGGGCACACAAAAAAGGAAACAATAATAAATAAAAAAAAGCCCGCTACTCGCTGCTCCTAAAAAGAATCCAAAGAGGTGGCCGAAAGATGGGTCAATTTAGTGTTGAAAAAATCGCTTGTAGTCTATTGTTATTGTTTCCACAGGCTAAGAATGTCAAGTACTTTCCAGACTTCAAAGGAAAATCTCACCATGCAGTTAGCAAATTCAGAAGAGCAGTCAGCGTAAAAATAACCATAGAAGATAGAAAGAGAGGCAACATGGCGGCGGAATATATGAGGTAGAAGACTATCAGTAAGAGGAGGAGAGCTGATGAGACGAAGAACCTTAGGGCCGCTTACACAGTCTTTTTGTTTGTTTTTATCGTTACCAGTGGCGGCGATCGCCTCTATAGAATTTCCACTTAAAACTGGCCGATGTACAGAAATATCCCTCCTTGAACACAGGTACACTAACACCTTTCTTCATCTTCTTCTCTTCATACTCTTCTTCTCTTGATGTGTTCTCCTCCTCCTTTCTTTCACCTTCTTTTATACCCTCTCTTCCTCTCCTTCACTTCCTAGCCCTTCACTCTTCTTCTCTTCATACTCTTCATCTCTTCTTAAGTTTCCTCCTCCTCCTAATCTCCTCTTTGATACCCTCTCTTCCTCTCCTTCACTTCCATGCCCTTCTCTCCTCTTCTCTTCATACTCTTCATCTCT
>NC_066561.1:5151786-5181786 GCF_024679095.1 Eriocheir sinensis | reverse complement strand
CACACCACAAAAAAAAAAAAAATGATGAAATAAAATGTCGAAGTGATATTTTAATTTTTTTTTCCGCTAATATATTTTTCACCTGATTTACGTTCATCACCTGTCCGTCTCATTAGGGCTGATGTACATGTTAATTACCGCTCATTTGACGCTTATATTGATCAGACTATTACCTGTTTGTCATGAATACACACACACACACACACACACACACACACACACACACACACACACACACATACTAACACACTAACTCACCGGCGACTCTATTCACCTGTCTCACTCACTTGCTTGTTAATTACCAGCTGGAATTTACCTGTTCAAAAAAGATAGATGATAGACTGATAGAAAGGGAAGAAAGGAAAGGAAAGGGAAAATGGGAAGGAGGGTAAAGAGGAGAATGGGTAGTTAGTGGAGAGAAAGGATGGGAAGGAAAAGAGAAGGAAAGGAAAGGAAAATGGGAAGGAGGGATAAAGAGGAGAATGGGTAGTTAGTGAAGAGAAAGGATGGAAAGGAAAAAAGGAGGAAAGGAAAGGAAGCGGAAATGGAAAAGAAGAATAAAATGAAAATGTGAAATAAGGGAAAAATTATAAAAAAGGAAAGAAAAAGAAAGGCAGGAAAAAGGGAAAGGAAGAAAAATAAAGAAGAAAGTGTAGATAAGGGAAAAATGGAAAGATTAGGAAAAGATTGAAAAGGAAGAAAAAAAGGAAAGGAAAGGAAGTAGAAATGGAAAGAAAGGATAAAGAAGAGAATGTAAAGTAAGTGGGAAATGGGAAAGGATAGAAAGGAAAAAAGTAAATGAGAACCTGATAAAAAAAGAAAGAAAGAAGGAAAAGAAAAGGAAAATAAGTGTGAATCGAACGGAAGTAGAAAAAAAGATTAGTAAATAGGGGAAAAGGGAAAGATTAGAAAGGAAAAAAGTAAATAATAACCCAATGAAAAGAAAGGAAATTAAAATAAAAGTGGAAATGGAAAGAATGAAGAATGAAGAAGAGAATGTAATTAAATAAAAAAATGGAAAAGGAAAAAGAGGAAAGGAAAAAGAGGGAGAGAGGAAAAATTGTCAGTCGAAATTTACCTGTTCAAAAAAATGGGTGAATGATAACCTGATGAAAAGAGGAAGAAGGAAAAGAAAGAAAAAAGAAAGTGGAAATGGAAAGGATTGAAGAGGAGAATATGGAAGAATAAAAAAGGAAAAATAAAAAGAATAAGTGAAAATTGAAAAGATGGAAAGGAAAAATGAGAGAGAGAAAGAGAAACCTGATGAAAAAGAGGAAGAAGGAAAAGGAAGAAAAAAGAAAGTAAGTGGAAATGGAAAGGATTGAAGAGGAGAATATGGAAGAATAAAAAAGGAAAAATAAAGTGAATAAGTGAAAATTGAAAGGATTGAAAGGAAAAAAGCAGAGAGAGAGAGAGAGAGAGAGAGAGAGAGAGAGAGAGAGAGAGAGAGAGAGAGAGAGAATTATCAGTTAAATTTCGGTTCGTTTATATCAGTTTCTCTCATATTCCCAAGAAAAAAGAAAAAATATGGAAGAATATAAACGAAGAATAACCAGAATAAGTGAAAATTGAAAGAATGGAAAGGAAAAAAGCAGAGAGAGAGAGAGAGAGAGAGAGAGAGAGAGAGAGAGAGAGAGAGAGAATTATGAGTTAAAATTCGGTACGTTTATGAAGATCAGTTCTCTTTCATATTCCCAAGAAAAAAAAACAAGAAAAACGCGCTTGGGATGAAATAGAAAAATACGAACGTTTAAAATTATTCGACATTAAATTTTCTCAAAGTATAGAAAAATGAGAGTAATAAAAATCGCAGTTAAAAAAATAAACGGTAATTAAATGAGTGAGTTAGATTTTGTTGATATTTTTGTATTGCTTTTTTAAGGCTTTTAAGTTAATGTAATGTTGTGTTTATTTATTATTTTTATTTATATATTTTAAGGGATTTAGATAATTTTGTGTGCCAAGAATGTTTAATATGTCCATAATTATTACAGCATTTCATTGGCTTTCCTTAACACACACACACACACACACACACACACACACACACACACACACACACACACACACACACACACAGATAGATAGATAGATAGAGAAATAGAAAAAAGAAAGGAAAGAAGGATAGATAGATAGATAGATAGAGGCAGACAGACATAGATACAGGTAGAGAGATAGATAGATAGACAGACAGATAGACAGACAGATAGATAGATAGAGAAATATAAAAAAAAAATGCAAAAAAATACGTAGATAGGTAGAGGTACACAGACAAAGATTTATATAGAAGAGATAGGTAGATAGACAGAGAGAGATATAGATAGATAGACAGATAGACAGACAGATAGATAGATAGACAAATAGATAGATAGATAGTTTACAGACCACAACTTCAAATCAACAAGACAAACAAACACAAAAAAACAAAACAAAACAGTCAGAGCAATTAATTTCCAAACACACACACACACACACACACACACACACACACACACACACACACACACACACACACACACACTCACACACACACACAGGATCAACTTTGCCCTTAATAAATAAATACACACACTCTGGGATCTTCAGTTCTTCCTCCTCCTCCTCTTCCTCCTCCTCCTCCTCCTCCTCCTCCTCCTCCACTCAGCAGATTACCCCCCCCCCTCCCCCCGTACACTCGGATTAAGGGGTTCGCATCCCTTTAAACACACACCACAATCTCGTTAAACAGGTGACCAAGGTTCTGCTAATGATACCTGGCTGACTGCTTAACCCCCTCCCCCCCCTTCTCCTCTCTACCTCCTGTCGACCTCCTCCTCCTCCTCTTCCTCCTCCTCCTCCGCCTCTCTTTCTTCCCTCCTTCCTCTCTTCCTTCTTTCCAGTTCCCTTTCTCTTCCACCTCCTCCTCCTTTTCCTCTTCCCCTTCTCTCGGCCTCCTTCCTTCGTTCTCTCCTTTCCTTCTGCCTCTCTTTCTTCCCTTCTTCCTCTCTTCCTTCTTTCCAGTTCCCTTTCTCTTCCACCTCCTCCTCCTTTTCCTCTTCCCCTTCTCTCGGCCTCCTTCCTTCGTCCTCTCCTTTCCCTCTCCCTCTCTTCCTTCTCTCCAGTTTCCTTCCCTTTCTCTTCCACCTCCTCCTCCTTTTCCTCCTCTTCCAATCTTTCATCTGATCTCTTTAAATTTGCCTCTCTCTTCATTCTTCCATTTCCACTCTTACTTAATTTTCCTCTTTCATTAAGTTGAGTTCTCTTCCCTCCTTCATTCTGTCCCTTTCTCCTCTCTTTTCCCTCCTACCTCCTTCCTCCATTTCTCCTTTCTTCCTTCCTTCCTTCTTTCCTTCTTTCATCCCGTTGAGCTCTCTTCTCATCTGTCCTTCATTCTGCCTCTTTCTCCTCTCTTTTCCCTCCTACCTCCTTCCCCATTTCTCCTCTGTTCCTTCCTTCCTTCTTCCTTTCTTTATCTCTCCTTCTTCCTACCTTTCCTTTCCCTCTGCCTCTTTCTTCCTCTTTCCTTCTTTCATTCCGTTGACTTCTTCTCTTCCTCCTCTCTCTTGCCTCTTATCTCCTTCCCCCATTCTTCCTTTATTCCTTCCTTCCTTCTTCCTACCTTCCCTTTCCCTGTCCCTCTTTCTTCCTTCTTCCTTCTTTCATTCAGTTTACTTCTCTTCCCTCCTTCATTCCGCCTCTTCCTCCTCTCTCTTGCCTCTTATCTCCTTCCCCCATTCTTCTTCCTTCCTTCCTTCTTTCTATTCTTATCTCTCCTTCCGACCTGTTCTCTGTTCCTTCATATAGTTTTCCTCTTCTCTTCCCTCTCTTTTTTTCCCATGTTTTCCTCACCTCCTTCTTCCTTCAATCTTCCTCCTCTTTGCTTGTGTTCTTCCTTCCTTTCCTTATCTCCCTCCTTCCTATCTTTTCTTATCCACCATTATTTTCTTTCCCATTTACACACCCCTTCCACACCCACCCACACAGACACACCTCCTCCACCTCCCTTCCCTCACACCTGCTCTCCCTTACACCCCCCATAATCTCCCCTCACCTGCATCTCTCCCTAGCCAGGTAATTCTCCACCCCACACACAAACACTCCGCTTCCCTACCTTCTACCCCCTCCACTCTCACCCACCCCATCCTTAACCACCCCTAACCTCCCCTTCTCACCTGTCTCTCTCTCTCTCTCTCCCCGGCCAGGTAATACTCCACCCCACACTCCCTTCCACCACCTCCACTCTTACCCCCCACCCCATCTAATCCTCCCCTTCTCACCTGTCCTTCTCTCTCTCTCCCCCCGCCAGGTAATACTGATCGCTGTGGTGGCTGGCTTCCTGTCCATCGCCACGCTCATCGGGAACTTGATGGTGATGATCAGCTTCAAGATTGACAAGCAACTGCAGACCATCAGCAACTACTTCCTCTTCTCCCTGGCCGTGGCGGACATCACTATAGGGTGGGTTAGTGGTGGGGGTAGTGGTAGAGGAGGAGGAGGAGGAGGAGGAGGAAAATGAGATGAAGATTGTTAAGCTGGGATGGGGATGAAAATGAGAAGATGAAGATAGTTAAGCTGGGATGGGGATGAAAATGAGGAGATGAAGATAGTTAAGTTGGGATTGGGATGAAAATGAGGAGATGAAGATAGTTAAGCTGGGATTGGGATGAAAATGAGGAGATGAAGATAGTTAAGTTGGGATTGGGATGAAAATGAGGAGATGAAGATAGTTAAGTTGGGATGGGGATGAAAATGAGGAGATGAAGATAGTTAAGCTGGGATTGGGATGAAAATGAGGAGATGAAGATAGTTAAGCTGGGATGGGGATGAAAATGAGGAGGGCAAGAGAGGAAAAGTGAGGTAATACTTGAAATGGAATAGTGGAGAAGAGGGGTGAGTTAGTGGTGATGACAGTTGTGGTAGAGGAGGAGGAGGAGGAGGAGGAGGAGGAGGAGGAAGGGTAGGTAAGCAAGAGAGGAAAAGTGAGGGAATAGTTGAAATGGAATAGTGGAGAAGAGGTAAAAGAGAAAGAGATGCCTTTTTTTTTTTTTGTTTTTGTTTTGTTTTTACAGCAAAGGAGGTAATGAAAGCAGGGGGGAAAAAGAAGCGAGAGAAGAGGAAAACTACATGAAGGAGCAGAGAACAGGTCGGAAGAAGGAGAGATAAGAATAGGAAGAAGGAAGGAAGGAATAAAGGAGGAAGGGGGGAAGGAGATAAGAGGCAAACAAGAGGAGGAAGAGGCAGAATGGAGGAGGCAAGAGAAGAAGTCAACTGAATGAAAGAAGGAAGGAAGAAGAAAGAGGCAGAGGGAAGGGGAAGGTAGGAAGAAGGAGAGATAAAGAAAGGAAGAAGGAAGAAAGGAATAAAGGAGGAATGGGGGAAGGAGATAGGAGGCAAAAGAGAGGAGAAAGAGGGAAAATGAAGGAGGGAAGAGAAGAGAGGTTAACGGAATGAAAGAAAGGAGAAGGAAGGAAGGAATAAAGGAGGAAGAGGCAGAATGAAGGAGGGAAGAGAAGAGAGGACAACGGAATGAAAGAAAGGAGAAGGAATGAAGGAATAAAGGAGGAAGAGGCAGAATGAAGGAGGGAAGAGAAGAGAGGTTAACGGAATGAAAGAAAGGAGAAGGAAGGAAGGAATAAAGGAGGAAGAGGCAGAATGAAGGAGGGAAGAGAAGAAGTCAACTGAATGAAAGAAGGAATGGCTTAAAAAAACAATAATAAAAAAAAAGCCCGCTACTTACTGCCCCTAAAAAAGATTAGAGAGAAGTGGCCGAAAGATACGTCAATTTCGGGAGGAGAGGTGCCCTGATACCCTCCTCTTGAAAGTGTACAAGTCGTAGGCAAGAGGGAATACCGATGAAGGAAGATTGACCACGAACTCGGCCGGGGTATACAAATAAGGTGCCCGATAAACAGTAACTACACCACAACTAAATCCTTTGACCTCTATACGGGAGCAGTAAGTAGCGGGCTTTTTTTGCATAATATATTTTTTTGGGCGCCCTTGAACTGTCTCCTTAGCTGTAAAAAAAAAAAAAAAAAAAAAAAAACTACACCATACAACTGTACCCTCCTACCCTCTGTCCTATGCCCCGACCTGTAGCTTCACTAACTCACTTCCTCTTCGTACAATACCCCTGATTAAAAAAAAGGGGAGCGAGTGGGGGTTGAAGGAGGAAGAGGAGAAGGAGGAATGGTAAGCTGGGAATGAAGGAAGAAAAGATAATAACTGAAAATGAAAAAAATGAAGAAGAAGGTAAAAAGAGAAAGGGGAGATACTGTATGGGGAAAAGAGGAAAGGCAGGTAAAATAAAGAAGGAAATAGGGAAAAACAAATGAAAGGAGAAATATGTAGAAAGGAGATGTAGAAAAGATGTAGATGGAGAAAAGAGAATGATGATGATGTAGATGTAGAAAAGAGAAAATGTAGGTAAAAAAGAAGGAAAGGGGGAAAAGTAGAAATGAAAGGAGAAAGATCAGAGAAAAGAAGTGAAATGAGGAAAGAGGGATTAGGTGGAGTAGGGAAAGTTAGAAGAGGAAAAGAAAGAGGGAGAGAATGGGAGGAGGAGGAGGAGGAGGAGGAGGAGGAGGAGGAGGAGGAGGAGGAAAGGTAGCTGAACAAGAGAGGAAAAATGAGGTAACCGTCGAAGTGGAAGAATGAAGAAGAGGAAGAGGAAGAGGAGGAGTGAGAGGGAGAAAAAGAAAGTTAATAAAGAGGAAGAAAGAGGAAGAGGAAGAAATAGGAAAGGAAGAAAGAGAATAAGACGAGGAGGAGGAGGAGGAGATGAAGAAAAATAGGGACAAAGAAGAGGAGGATAAAGAGGAGGAACAAAGAATAGAAAAGAGAAAACAGGAACGAGAAAGAGAAGAAAAAGAAATAGAAAAGAAAAGAGAAGAAGGAGATAGAGGAAAAGGAAGGCAAAGAGGGACAAAGAGGAGGAGTAAAATGAATAAAAGAAGAGAAATAAGAAGGAAGAGAATGATAAAAAATGGAAGGAAGGAAAAGGAAAAGAAAGAGAACAGGAAAGAAATAGGTGAAGAAGAGGAACCAGAAGAGGAAACAAGGAGAAAAGAGAGAGAAGAAATAAAGAAGAGAGGAAGAGGAACAAGAAGAGAGGAGGAGGAGGAGATGAAGGAGGAGATATTAAAATGATAAATATGAGAAAGAGCCCTTGTATAAATCGAAGAGAGAGAGAGAGAGAGAGAGAGAGAGAGAGAGAGAGAGAGAGAGAGAGAGAGAGAGAGAGAGAGAGAGAGAGAGAGAGAGAGAGAGAGAGAGAGAGAGAGAGAGAGAGAGAGAGAGAGAGAGAGAGAGAGAGAGAGAGAGAGAGAGAGAGAGAGAGATTTAGTAGGGGAGAATGCTGTGTAGAGTAAATATAGACCTAGAACAGAGGAGAGGAGGGAAAACAAGAAAAAAAAGAGGAGGAGGAGGAGGAGGAGGAGGAGGAGGAGGAGGAACAGAGGCAGGAAATGTTATAAAAGTGAAAAGGAACAAAGGGGGAGAGAGAGAGAGAGAGAGAGAGAGAGAGAGAGAGAGAGAGATTATCCCTACTTATTAAAAGACAATGCCAAAAGAGAGAAAAAAAAAGAGATAAAGAAAATTAAATAACAAAAGCAGAGAGAGAGAGAGAGAGAGAGAGAGAGAGAGAGAGAGAGAGAGAGAGAGAGAGAGAGAGAGAGAGAGAGAGATTATCCCCACATATTAAAAGACAATGCCAAAAGAGAGAAAAAAAGAGAGATAAAGAAAATTAAATAACAAAAGCAGAGAGAGAGAGAGAGAGAATATCGAAAAGTAATAATCTGTTCCCGTCTCTCTACCATTTCCTACCATAACACAGTGTCTCCCATCACCAGGCCCCATCACCATTACCCCATCAATTTCCCATCACGATACTCCCCTTCCTCTTCTTCCTCTTCCATTACATAATTTCCCCTTACAGTACTTGCTCTTTCTCCTCTTTTCCTTCCATCCCATTCTCTTCCCATTTCTCTCTTTCTCTTCCCCTTTCTTCCTCTTTCTCTTCCATTCCTCTTCCCCTTCTTCTTCTTCCATACCATTCCCTTCTCATTGCATTTTCTCTTCCTCTTCTTCCTGTTCTATTATATTCATTTTCCTCTTACTTCTATTTCTCCTCTTCGTTTTTCACAATTTCCCCTTCCCATGACAATTTTCCTCCTTCTCTTCCTCCTCTTCTCTCTTCTATCCCATTCTCTTCCCATTCCACTTCGTTTTCCTCTTTCTTCCTCTTCCATTTCATCACTTCTCCATTGCAATTCCTTCTTCCATTCCTCTTCCATTTCATTCCTGTCTATATTCTAGTTTCCATTTCATCTTCATTCCCATCTATATTCCTAGTTCCATTCCCTTCTTCATTCCTGTCTATATTCCTAGTTTCATTCCCTTCTTCATTCCTGTCTATATTCCTAGTTTCATTCCCATCTTCATTCCCATCTATATTCCTAGTTCCATTCCCATCTTCATTCCCATCTATATTCCTAGTTCCATTCCCATCTTCATTCCTGTCTATATTCCTAGTTCCATTCCCTTCTTCATTCCTGTCTATATTCCTAGTTTCATTCCCTTCTTCATTCCCATCTATATTCCTAGTTCCATTCCCTTCTTCATTCCTGTCTATATTCCTAGTTTCATTCCCTTCTTCATTCCCATCTATATTCCTAGTTTCATTCCCTTCTTCATTCCCATATATATTCCTAGTTCCATTCCCATCTTCATTCCCATCTATATCCCTAGTTTCATTCCCATCTTCATTCCTGTCTATATTCCTAGTTTCATTCCCATCTTCATTCCTGTCTATATTCCTAGTTTCATTCCCATCTTCATTCCCATCTATATTCCTAGTTTCATTCCCATCTTCATTCCTGTCTATATTCCTAGTTTCATTCCCATCTTCATTCCCATATATATTCCTAGTTTCATTCCCTTCTTCATTCCTGTCTATATTCCTAGTTTCATTCCCTTCTTCATTCCCATCTATATTCCTAGTTTCATTCCCTTCTTCATTCCTGTCTATATTCCTAGTTTCATTCCCTTCTTCATTCCTGTCTATATTCCTAGTTTCATTCCCTTCTTCATTCCCATATATATTCCTAGTTCCATTCCCTTCTTCATTCCTGCCTATATTCCTAGTTTCATTCCCTTCTTCATTCCCATCTATATTCCTAGTTTCATTCCCTTCTTCATTCCCATCTATATTCCTAGTTTCATTCCCATCTTCATTCCCATCTATATTCCTAGTTCCATTCCCTTCTTCATTCCCATCTATATTCCTAGTTTCATTCCCATCTTCATTCCTGTCTATATTCCTAGTTCCATTCCCATCTATATTCCTTGTTTCATTCCCTTCTTCATTCCCATCTATATTCCTAGTTTCATTCCCTTCTTCATTCCCATCTATATTCCTAGTTTCATTCCCATCTTCATTTCCATCTATATTCCTAGTTTCATTCCCTTCTTCATTCCCGTCTATATTCCTAGTTTCATTCCCTTCTTCATTCCCATCTATATTCCTAGTTTCATTCCCTTCTTCATTCCTGTCTATATTCCTAGTTTCATTCCATATATTCCTAGTTCCATTCCCATCTATATTCCTTGTTTCATTCCCTTCTTCATTCCCATCTATATTCCTAGTTTCATTCCCTTCTTCATTCCCATCTTATTCCTAGTTTCATTCCCATCTTCATTCCCATATTCATTCCCATCTATATTCCTAGTTTCATTCCCATCTCTGTTTCCCGTTTTTATTCCCATCATCTTCCCCTCATCATTTTCTCACCACTGTCCCCGTTCCCTCATCTTCTTCCCCATCTTTATTTTTTTTCTTAATTCTTCAGGTAAAATTATAAAAAAAAAACATTTGAGATGACTGAATTTTTGCATGTCATTTCTGGTCTTTTATTTCTGTTCTCTTTCTTTTTTCTCTTTCTCTTTTTTTTACTTTTCACGTTTTATTTTCTCAGGTTAATTAGACAAAACAAAGCTAATTAAAAAGATATATAGGCCTAAATGAAGATGGAAATAGAAATGGAAGGAAAAATGCAAAATAAATAAAGAAAACGAATATTATTTCCAAGAATGTTTTACTGAGAAAGAGAAACAAAGAAAAAAAGAAGAAAAGAGAGTGAAAATAAATGAAAGGAAAAAAACGAAGAAGAAAATTATGTGACCAAGAAGGAGACGAAGGAGAGGAGGAGGAAGAAAGAGAATGAAAGGGAAAATAAATGAAATTGAAGAAAAAGAAGAAAAAAATTAATCTAAGTTAATGAAGACGTATGAATAATGTTGAGAGAGAGAGAGAGAGAGAGAGAGAGAGAGAGAGAGAGAGAGAGAGAGAGAGAGAGAGAGAGAGAGAGAGAGAGAGAGAGAGAGAGAGAGAGAGAGAGAGAGAGAGAGAGAGAGAGAGAATATTGCTTACTGAAAGAGAAGAGAAAGTGAAAGGGAGAAGAAAAAGAAGAAAAAAAAGAATATTTGAAAGAAGAAAATATTTTAATGAAACCAAAATTAATCAAGTTATTATTTTTTCTTCTTTTTTTTTGTCATCTCGTCTTCTTCCTCTTCTTTTTCCTCTTCTTCTCCTTCCTCTTCTTCTTCCTCTTCTTCTTCTTCTTCTTCCTCTTCTTTGTGTTCATCTCGCATCAGGTAAGGTCATTAGGAGACAGATGAGAGAGAGAGAGAGAGAGAGAGAGAGAGAGAGAGAGAGAGAGAGAGAGAGAGAGAGAGAGAGAGAGAGAGAGAGAGAGAGAGAGAGATCATATACACTTGTTGTCTTTCTCTCTTTTATTGTTATTTTTCTTGTTTTCTTCTTCGTATTATTTGTTATTTTCTTCATCTTCTTCCTCTTTTCTTCCTCTTCCTTTTTCTTCTCCTTTTCCTATTCTCTTTTTCCATTCTTTTCTTCCCTTTCTTCTAATTCTTTCATTCTTCTTCGTTTTGTTCTTTTTCCTTCCTCCTCCTCCTCCTCCTCCTCCTCCTTCTCCTCCTCCTCCTCCTCCTCCTCCTTCTCCTCCTCCTCTTCACACTCCGACTTTTGGTCTCATCCACTCTCCCCCTTTAATTTCTCCTCCTCCTCCTCCTCCTCCTCTCCTGGCCTTCTTACCTCCAACTGACCTCCTTACCTCCAGTACCTCCTATCTCCTCTTCCTCCTCCCCCTCTCCCTCCTCCTCTTCCTCCACTTCTCTTCCTTATCTCCCTTTCCTCCTCCTTTCCTCTCCTCCAGGTTGTATTATGCCTTAAGAGCCTTCCTAGTCTTCCTCCTCCTCCTCCTCCTCCTCCTTCTTCCTCCTCCTCTTCCTTCTTCCTTCTTCTTCCTTCTCTTATTCCTTTCGTTATTCCTCCATCTCCTTCCTTTTCCTCTTTCCTTCTCCTTCATCTTTTCTTATTTCTCTTTCTCTCTCTCTTTCCTTCTTCCTTCCTTCCTTTCCTTCCTTCCCTTCCTTCATCTCTTCCCTTTCTTCCCTTCTTCTTTTCTTCCATTATTTCTTTCTTCCTTCCTTCTCCCTTCATTCATTCCCTCCTTTCTTCCTTCCTTCATTCCCTCCTTCCTTCCTTCCTTCTTCCTTCATTCATTCCCTCCTTTCTTCCTTCATTCCCTCCTTCCTTCTTCCTTCTCTCCTTCCCTCCCTCATCTTCTGTTGACCTGGTGAGGTAATCCACTCAACCTTTCCTCCTCTTCCTCCTCCTCCTCCTCCTCCGCCTCCTCCTCCTCCTCCTCCTCCTCCTCCTCCTCTTCTTCTTCCATGATGCTGCTCCTACACCTCTTTCACTTCTGCTCTTCTCTGTCCGCCTCCTCCTCCTCCTCCTCCTCCTCTTCCTCTTCTTCCTCCTCCTCCTCTTCCACTTCTGTTCTTTTTTTGTTCTGCTTCTTTTCTTTCATTCCAATTTTTTTTGCCTTTTTTTTTCATTTGTTTCTTATTTCACTTTTTTTTTCTTCGCTTCCTTCTTCTTATTCCTCGTTTGTCGTCGTCTTCTTCCTCCTCTTCCTCCTCCTCCTCCTCCATCTCCATCTCCTCCTTCTCCTTGACTTTGCATTTTTTTCCGAATTCTTTGTCGGATTTTTCAATATTTTCCTCGCTCGCATTTTTCTTTCAATATTTTCCTCGCTCGCATTTTTCTTTCAATATTTTCCTCGCTCGGATTTTTCTGGACTTTCATCTTCTTTTCCTGTATCTCCTCCTCCTCCTCCTCCTCCTCCTCCTCCTCCTTCTTCTTGTATCTCTTCAACCTCCTTTCCTTCCTCCCATCTATTCTCCTCCTCCTCTCCCATTAATATAATCATCGCCTTCATCGCTTGCAACCTGTCTTCCTCCTCCTCTTCCTCCTCCTCCTCTTCTTCTTCCTCCTCCTTCCTCCCTTCTCCTATCTTTCTTCCTGCTTTCTTTTGCCTCTCCTCCCTTTTTATCTGTTTCTTTCTCCTTCTTTCTATTCTTTCTTTCCTTCCTCTCTTACCTCCCTCCCTCTCTCCTCCTCCCCCTCCTCTTTCCTCCCTCTGATCCTCCTCTTCCTCCTCTTATTTACTTACACACTCTTCCTCCTCCTCCTCCTCCTCCTCCTCCTCCTTTTGCTTGGCATCTGACTCTTCTTCCTCTCTCTTCTTCTCCTCTTTCTCCTCTTCCTCTTTTATCCTCAACTCACTCGTCAGTTGTTGTTGTTTTTTCTTGTTTTGTCTTCTTTCTTTTCTTTCTTTTCTTTGTTTTGTTTTTCTCGTGGTTCGTTTTAATCTTCAAATTGTTTTTTTCTTCTTATTTTCCTTTTGTTTTCCTTTTTGTCTTATTCTTTTTCCTCTTTATTGTCATTATTATAGGTTAGTTGTTGTTGTTGTTGTTGTTGTTGTTCTTCTTTTATTTATTCATTTTATTCATTGTTTCCGTTTATTTATTTATTTATTTTCCTCATTTTTCTTCCCTTGACACATTTGCGGTCCACATCTTCTGTTTTTTTCACCATCATCATCAATGTCACCACCACCATCATCACCACCATCATCATCATCATCAATGTCACCACCACCATCATCACCACCATCATCATCATCATCAGTATATTTCATTGTCGATTCGTTGGTTTCTTTCTTTCCTTTTTTTCCTCCCTTAATGATTTCTTTTTGTCACCCTGATCGTCCTTTATTGAGCGCCTTCATTTCCTTTCTCTTTTTCTCTTTCTTTCCCACTTTCTCTCTTCTTTCCTTCTTGTTTTTTTTCTTTCGTTTTTTGCTTCCTACTATCTTTCTTTCCTCCTTCCTTCCTTTCTTTCTTCCTTCTTTCCTACCTTGCTTCCCTTCTCTCTATCTCTCTTTTGGTTATTTTTCTTGTCCCACTATCTTTCCTTCCTCCTTCCTTCCTTTCTTTCTTCCTTCCTTCCTACCTTGCTTCCCTCCTCTCTATCTCTCTTTTGGTTATTTTTCTTGTCCCTCCATCTTTCCTTCCTCCTTCCTTCCTTTCTTTCTTCCTTCCTTCCTACCTTGCTTCCCTCCTCTCTATCTCTCTTTTGGTTATTTTTCTTGTCCCACTATCTTTCCTTCTTCCTTCCTTCCTTTCTTTCTTCCTTCTTTCCTACCTTGCTTCCCTTCTCTCTATCTCTCTTTTGGTTATTTTTCTTGTCCCACTATCTTTCCTTCTTCCTTCCTTCCTTTCTTTCTTCCTTCTTTCCTACCGTGCTTGCCTTCTCTCTATCTCTCTTTTGGTTATTTTTCTTGTCCCACTATCTTTCCTTCTTCCTTCCTTCCTTTCTTTCTTCCTTCCTTCCTACCTTGCTTCCCTTCTCTCTATCTCTCTTTTGGTTATTTTTCTTGTCCCACTATCTTTCTTTCCTCCTTCCTTCCTTTCTTTCTTCCTTCTTTCCTACCTTGCTTAATTACCTCCTCTATCCTCGTTCATTCACCTTCTCTCCCACCCCCTTGCAGTGTTACCAGATCTCATACTTACCACCTCCTCTATCCTCGTTCATTCACCTTCCCTCCCTCTCCCTTGCAGCGTTACCAGACCTCTTCTTCATGTATCTCACTCACCTCACTCCCCCCTTTCTCCCCCCCCACCCCCGCAGTGTTACCAGACCCCTGACCTACCGCGCCATGAGGACCCCGAGACGAGCCGCGGTGATGATTGGCTCCGCGTGGATCATCTCCCTCATCCTCTGGCCGCCCTGGATCTACTCGTGGCCGTACATCGAGGGACACAGGTACGCGGGGGTGGGTGGGGGTGGGGACAGGTGTGAAGGGAGAGGAGGGAGGGAGTGGGGAGGCGGTATGGGGAAGGTAGGAAGACGTGGGTTTAAGGGGGGCAGCTGTGAAGATAGGGGAGGAAGGGAAGCAAGGGCGAAAAAGAGGGAGAAAGAAATGATGGAAGGAAGGAAGAAGGGAAGGCAGAATGAAGGAGGGAAGGAGAAGAGGTATGGAGAAGGGTCGGTGAGGGGGAACAGGTGTAAAGAATGGGAAGCAGAGGCGAAAGAGGGAAAAATAAATGATGGAAGGAAAGGAAGAAGGGAAGGAAGAATGAAGGAGGGAAGGAGAAGAGGTATGGAGAAGGGGTCGGTGAGAAGGGACAGGTGCAAAGAATAGGGAAGATAGGGGAGGAAGGGAAGCAGGGAGGGTGAAAAAGAGGGAGAAAGAAATGATGGAAGAAAGGAAGAAGGGAAGGAAGGGAAAATGGGAAAAGGTAAGGAGGAATGAAGGGAAGGAGAAGGGGTCGGCGAGGGGGGACAGGTGTAAGGAATGGGGGAGACGAGGGAAAGGCAGATGTGAAAGACAGGTGTAGGAGAAATGTAGAAGGACTTTGAGTATATGCAAGAGTGTAGAAGGGAGGGAGAGAGTTCTTACATAAGGCAGACAGGTGAAGGTGCTTTGGGAAGGTTAATATTAGTGAAGTTTAATGTATGTGTGGTTGTTAAGCATGGTCTTGGATTCATCTTGCAGGGTGTTGAATTGTAAGACTGGTGAAGGGTGCAGAGAGAGAGAGAGAGAGAGAGAGAGAGAGAGAGAGAGAGAGAGAGAGAGAGAGAGAGAGAGAGAGAGAGAGAGAGAGAGAGAGAGAGAGAGAGAGAGAGAGAGAGAGTCAGTGTGGGCTTGTTTTCTTGGGTGTGAGAGAGGTGTGAAAAAAAGATAGGAAAATAAAGTTAATTAGTAAAGATAGTAAGGTTGAGTTAATAAGGCAGGTAAAGGTGAAGGGTGTAGATTTAAAGAGAAAGAGTGTAGGCTTATTTTCTTGGGGGTGAGAGAGAGAGAGAGAGAGAGATGTGAAAAAAAAGATAGAAAAATAAAGTTAATAAGATAGTTAGTCATAGGTATTAAAGCTAAGATAACAAGGCAGTAAAAGATTATATTGGGAGCATACACTACACCTGCGCGTGGCTCCAGTGCTCATCCCCGTCGCTTTGATAGTCAGGTGGTATATAAAATGTGTCAAAATCAATCTGAGAATACTGGGAGCTGTTTACTGAGGTGTATGTATGCAGGCGTGTAGTGCAGGTGTAGGGCAGGTGTGGACAGGTGTGGGGAGATGAGGAGAGAGGGGGTGTGGGTGTGAAGGGGAGAACAGCAGTGGGGTATATGTGTGTAGTGGGGTGTAAATAGGGAGAGGGGAGTGTGTGCGTGTGCGTGTGTGTGTGTGTGTGTGAGAGAGAGAGAGAGTGAGAGAGTGAGAGTGAGAGTGCGAGGGAAAGGAGAGAGGCTAGAGAGAGAGAGGGAGGGAGGGAGGGAGGGAGGGAGGGAGAGAGAGAGGGAGAGAGGGAGACTATTAAAGTGGAGAGTGAACGGTGAGTAGTTAGCGGCCTGGATACTGAGGAGGAGGAGGAGGAGGAGGAGGAAGAGGAAGAGGAAGAGGAAGAGGAGGAGGAGGAGGAGGAGGAAAAGAGGCAAAAGCACAAACAGAAAGACACAAACGGAGAGAAGAGGAAAAATAGAAAGAGGAACAAGAAGACAATGGGAGAAGAAGAAGGTGGAGGAGGAGGAGGAGGAGAAGCAGAAACAGAAACAAGAAGAAGAAAAAGAAGGAGAAAGAGGAAGGGTAGGAGGAATAGGAGGAGAAAAACGACAAACAGAAACAGAAACAGGGGGATGAGAAGGAGGAGAAGGAGGAAGAGCAAGAAGAGGAGGAGGAGGAGGAGAACAACAACAACAACGACAAACAACAGAAACAAGGAAATAAGAAAGAGGAGAAACGGAAAGGGAAGCAGGAAGAGGAAGAGGAGGAGGAGCAATAAGGGAGGAAGAAAAAGAGGAAGAGGAGTAGATGAGAGGGTGGAGAAAGTGAGATAGGTGGAAAGAAGGGAGTATATGAAGAGGAGGAGGAGGAGGAGGAAGAAGGGAAGGAGTGGAACGGACTAAGATTAGGAATATAAATAAGGAATCATTGGGGAGAAGACAACGTTAAGATACCATAAAATAACGTTGCATTTGCTTGTGAATTTTCATCTGCACTTCTATAACCTGCAGAACGAATCCAATTACTTGCTGAACGTAGATATTGAAGAGGACATTCATCTCACTCTTGTATCGACGAAGTAATGAGTGAAAGAGTTGAATGATTGAAAAAAAATGTTATCCGAAAGAATTAACGTTTTTCTGCACTGACTAATTCGCAGGAAGCTTGTTGTATTGACGGATAATTACGTCATTAAAAAAAAAGCTACCCGTCGTTTTGAATCTAGTGAACTGAATCTTGCATCAATGAAGTAAGGATCTAGGCACCAAATGAATAGATTGATGGCTTTCTGCACTGACTATTCGCTGGAAGCTTGTTGCATTGACGGATAATTACGTCATTCGAAAAAAAAATATAGCTACCCGTCGTCTTGAGTCTAGTGAACTAAATCTTGCATCAATGAAGTAAGAATCTAGACACCAAATGAATGGATTGATGTTTTTCTCCACTGACTAACTCGCAGGAAGCTTGTTGGATTGACGGATAATTACGTCATTCGAAAAAAAAAAGTTACCCGTCGTCTTGAGTCTAGTGAATCGAATCTTGCATCAGTGAAATAAGGATCTAAACACTGAATGAATAGACTGATGGCTTTCTGCACTGACTAATTCGCAGGAAGCTTGTTTCATTGACGGATAATTACGTCATTCGAAAAAAAATCTTACCGTCGTCTTGAGTCTAGTGAACTGAATCTTGCATCAATGAAGTAAGGATCTAGGCACCAAATGAATAGATTGATGGCTTTCTGCACTGACTATTCGCAGGAAGCTTGTTGCATTGACGGATAATTACGTCATTCGAAAAAAAAATCGTACCGTCGTCTTGAGTCTAGTGAATTGAATCTTGCATCAGTGAAGTAAGGATCTAGACACCAACTGAATGGATTGATGGCTTTCTGCACTGACTAATTCGCAGGAAGCTTGTTGTATTGACGGATAATTACGTCATTAAAAAAAAAAGCTACCCGTCGTTTTGAATCTAGTGAACTGAATCTTGCATCAATGAAGTAAGGAATTAACCACCGAATGAATGGATTGATGGCTTTCTGCACTGACTAATTCGCAGGAAGCTTGTTTCATTGACGGATAATTACGTCATTCGAAAAAAAATCTTACCGTCGTCTTGAATCTAGTGAATTGAATCTTGCATCAATGAAGTAAGGATCTAACCACCAACTGAATGGATTGATGGTTTTCTGCACTGACTAATTCGCAGGAAGTTTTATGCATCAACGGTTTAATACTTCACTCGAGAGAAGAAAAAAGTCTCACCAATGTCTTAGGCTCCAATTCCTTTCCCTTGAACCATTAGACCATTATTATTATTTTTTTACAATAAAGGAAACGGTTCAAGGGCAAAAAATAAAAAGGAAACTAATGAAAAAAGAACGTTACTCACTGCTCCATCAAAATGAGTCGAGGAGTGGCCGAAAGATAGGACAGTTTACTTATTCATTCATTTATTGTTAGGGTAAGAGAGGTAGGTGTGAGGGAAGGTGTAAGGGGGGGGTGAAGATGGGGGTTAAGAGTGAGGGGGCAGATGTGAAGAAGGGGGTGTGGAGAGGTACTATATAAGGTGTAGAGAGGTATTGGGGTGTTGAGTGTGGACAGGTGTGAAGAAGGGATGAAGATGAAGGTAGTGCAAGGTATATGGGAAAGGTAAGAGGGAAGGTGAGTATGGGGGGTTTATCTATCTATCTATCTATCTATCTATTTATCTTACCCGTTTGCAGGTAAAGAAAACGAGAATTGATGAAGGTTATTGAGTTTGTTAGGCACTTGAAGACTTGAACTGACCAAAGAAAGACAAAGAAAGGGAAGGAAAGAGAGAAAAAGCGAGGAGGAGGGAGAGAACAGAAGCGTGAGAAAGAGGAGGAAGAAACAAAAGAGAGAGGAGAGAAGAGGTAGGGAGGAAGTGGAATGGAATGCACGAATGAGAGGAGGAGGAGAGGAAGAGGAGGAGGAGGAGGAGGAGGAGGAAGGCTGGTATTGGAGAGGAAGGAAAAGGGATACACGTTTGAGAGAGAGAGAGAGAGAGAGAGAGAGAGAGAGAGAGAGAGAGAGAGAGAGAGAGAGAGAGAGAGAGAGAGAGAGAGAGAGAGAGAGAGAGAGAGAGAGAGAGAGAGAAGGCTGAAAATTTTGCTTTTAAGAAGTATGAAGAGAAAGTGAAGGTTTTGCTTAGGCGAGAATTAATAATAAGCTTATTTTTGAAGTCAAGGAGGAAGAGGAGGAGGAAGAGGGAAGGAAGAAAGGAAAGAAAAAAGAAAGAAAGAAATAAGGTAGGGAGGAAGGAGGAGGGGGACAGAAAGGGAAGGAAAGATTGGAAAGGAATAGGAGGAGGAAGAAGGAAGGAAGGAAGAAAAAAGGAAGGGAGGAAAAAGGAGGAGGACAGAGAGGGAAGGAAAGAGTGGAAGGAAGAGGAGAAAGGAGAGGGTTGCAAGAGAATGAAGGAAGAGAGGACGGAGGAGGAGGACAGATAGGGAAGGAAAGACTGGAAGGAAGAGGAGAAAGGAGAGTGTAGCAAAAGAAGAAAGGAAGGAAGAGCAGAAAGGAAGAAAAGAAGGAAGGAAAGAAGACAGGATGGAAGGAAGAGAAGAAAGAAATATAAGAGGGAAAGGAAGAAATAAAGAAAACAAGGAAGGAAAGAAAGAAAAAGATAGATAGATAGATAGAAAGGAAGACAGGAAAAAATGAAAGAAAGGAAAGAACAAGCGAAAAAGAATACCAGAAAAAGCAGAAAGAGGAGGATGAGGAGGAGAAGGAGGAATAAAAGACAGTATTCAAGAAAGACAGGAAATAAGAAGGATAAAAAGGGATGAAAGAGAGAAAGGAAACAAACGAAAACGTAAACAAAGAGGAAAAGGATAAAGGGAAAAGAGAGGAAAGAAGAAGAGAAGCAACCAGAGAGAGAGAGAGAGAGAGAGAGAGAGAGAGAGAGAGAGAGAGAGAGAGAGAGAGGAGAGGAAGAGGAAGAGGGGGAATATGGAAAGCGGGAAGGAGATGAAACGAAGGAGGAAGTGTTCAAGGAAGGAGAGGAAGGGACGAAGGTAATGAGAGAGAGAGAGAGAGAGAGAGAGAGAGAGAGAGAGAGAGAGAGAGAGAGAGAGAGAGAGAGAGAGAGAGAGAGAGAGAGAGAGAGAGAGAGAGTAACAGAGAGGAAGGGGGAAGAGATGAGAATGAATTAATATGTAAGAAAACAAGAAAATAAATACTAAACAGAAGCGAGGAGAAGGAAAACATAATAATAGGGGAGAATATGTGTGTGTGTGTGTGTGTGTGTGTGTGTGTGTGTGTGTGTGTGTGTGTGTGTATAATAAGCCACGTAAAGAGAATTAATTTAACACACACACACACACACACACACAAAACACTCACATACACAAACCCACACCCACAAACAACCTTTTTTTTTTTTTTTCACTCCCTTCCCTTCTTCCAACACACACACACACACACACACACACACACACACACACACACACCTACACCTACCCAACTCCACCCCCAGAACTGTTCCCCCGCGTGAGTGTTACATCCAGTTCATCGAGACCAATGAGTACGTTACCTTCGGGACGGCCATCGCTGCCTTCTACCTGCCCGTGACGGTGATGTGCGGGCTCTACTGGCGCATCTGGCGGGAAACGGAGAAGCGGCAGAAGGACCTCACCAACCTGCAGGCGGGCAAGAAGGACCCCAGCAAGCGATCCAACTCCAGGTGAGGTTAGGTTTGGGTTCGGGTGGGAAAGGATTGGGTGGGGGGTTAAGGGGTTTGGGGTGTAAGAGGTGGGATATAAGGTTAGTTTTGGGTTTTTCTTTTTTTTAAGGGTGATGTGTTTGTGTGTGGGGTGATGAGATTGTGTGTGTTTGTACGTGTGTGTGTGTGTGTGTGTGTGTGTGTGTGTTTGTGTGATAGAAGAAGGGAAGGGAATGAAAAAAAGGGTTGTGTGTGTGTGTGTGTATGTGTGTGTGTGTGTGTGAATGTTTTTATGTATGTGTGTGTGTAAGGAAGTGTGATTTAATATGTGTGTGTGTGTGTGTGTGTGTGTGTGTGTGTGGAGGGTTATTGGTCTACCTGCTGTGTATGTATGTTTGTTTGTTTGTCAAGAGATTAGGATTAGTGAAAGTTGTTTGTGTATGTGCAGAGGGGAAAAAAGTGTTTTTTCGTTTGTCTGTATGTATGTATAGATGTATGGAGTGTTTGTGTGTATGTTTGGGGGCGTGTGTGTGTGTGTGTGTGTGTGTGTGTGTGTGTGTCAACTTTAGTATTGGTCTTTAAAACATGTCTAAGTTCTCGTGTTTGGAAAATGTCTGTCTGTTTTTAATCTTCTTATATGAGTGAAATGTGGTCTGTTGGAAGTCTGTGTGGTCTGTGGACTAAAACGTTGGTCTGTACGCTGTGGTCTGAGTTCTGTTAAGGTGGAAGGGATTCTGTATGTGTTAGTCTGTTAGTTTGTACGTTTGTGAACAAAGATTTGTCTGCTAAAGAGGTCTTGTGGTCTGTGTAATATAATGTTGGTCTGTATGAGGCTGTCTGAGGTCTGTGGGGGGGTGAAAAAAGGGTCTGTTTGTATTAGTCTGTCTGTCTGTGAAGTGAGATGTGGTCTATATGGTAACGGTTTGGTGGGTTGAGTCTGTTGGTCTGTGGTTTGGGATGTGGCGTGGCTGTGGGCGTCTGTGGAGGTTCAATCAATTCTGTAAAGCGATTTGAGTGTGTGTGTATGTGTGTGTGTGTGTGTGTGTGTGTGTGTGTGTGTGTGTGTGTGTGTGTGTGTGTGTGTGTGTGATTTCGTACTTCATTATACGTGTGTGTCTGTGTGTGTACGTGATTCTAGTTGTGTGTGTGTGTGTGTGTGTGTGTGTGTGTGTGTGTGTGTGTGTGTGTGCGTGGACGTGGGAGTTTCCTTTAGTTCCCCTCCCCTTCCACCCTTTCGTCCTCAATTTTTTCCCATTTTCTCTCGAGGGGAAAGAAGTTTACCCTCAATGCCGTTTTCTTTGCTTATGTAAATGTCCCTCCGCTTATTAATATTCTCCAGAAGACTCCGCCATTTTGTGTTCGCTCCCCCCCCCCCCCCCTTCCTCACATCTTCTCCCCTCCCCCTCCCTTTCCCCGCCTTTCTTCCCCCTCCTCTTCCCTCACCGGTGGATTGAAGCTTCGCATGTCTATTCGAATCTTCTTTTGAAGCTTCGAACTTTAAAATTTTCGAGTTTCATTTTTTCACTTTTTTGGATTTTTGAAGCATTTTTTGAAGCCTCGAGTTGGTTTGTTTCGAGGCGGCTTCGTTTTTTTCTCCTTTTTTTTGTCTATCTCGCTTTTCCGTACACTGCTGAAGCTTTTGGTGATCTTGTTGTTGTTGCTGCTGTTGCTGTTGTTGTTTTTATGAGTGTCTTTTTTATAGCTGCATTTTTTGGCTTTTAAATATCCAGTGCTTCTTTTTTGTTTTTTTATTATTCACAGTGAAATATTTTGCACCTATTTTTCTATCGAATTATCATCATTGTTGCTGTTTTTCTTGTTCTTGTGTTCGCTTTCATCGGCTCTCCATTATCAGTCTTCCTCGTGTGCTGTTTGGGCTAAGATTTTTTGCTTCATAGTGCTTCGAGTCTCGCTGCTTCGGTGTATCGGTGCTTCGTGTGAATCTCCTTTTATTTTCTTTTTTTGCATTCCTCGTCACTTTAGTCTTTGAACCATTTTTGGGACACGATCCTTATATAACCACTTTTCCATAGCACAATTTCTCCATTCTTTCTCACAATATTCGTTTTTTATGTATATGTGTAATGTGTTATGTTTTTCTGTATGTTTTTGTGTGTATCTGCGTAGTCCTGATTTTTATGTATCCGTGACGCAAGCCGTGAATTTTTGGGTATGTATACTTGTAGAGAGAGACGAAGAAACGGAAGCAGTCCACGTCCGCTGTGAGGCTATGTCCTTATTCTCAAACGCTTTAGGCTCCCACGACAGCTATTTCTTAAGGTCACAAAGGAGATCAGTCGGGTTCTAATGAGTGTTTTTTCACGTTCATGGTGCAGAAGACTTGTCAAACTATCAATACTCTCATAAAACTACTCATGGCAATACTAACACAACCACCTCTACCAAAGCCTTGTCAAACTATCACTAGGCTCATAAAACTACCCATGGAGATACTAACACAACCACCTCTACCAAAGCCTTGTCAAACTATCACTAGGTTCATAAAACTACCCATGGAAATACTAACACAACCACCTCTACCAAAGCCTTGTCAAACTAACACTAGACTCATAAAGCTACCCGTGGAAGTACTAACACAACAACCTCTACCAAAGCCTTGTCAAACTAACACTAAGCTCTTAAAACCACCCATGGAAATGCTAACTCAACCACCTCTACCAAAGCCTTGTCATACTATCACTAGGCTCATAAAACCACCCATGGAAATACTAACTCAACCACCTCTACCAATGCCTTGTCATACTATCACTAGGCTCATAAAACTACCCATGGAAATACTAACTCAACCACCTCTACCAAAGCCTTGTCAAACTATTACTAAGCTCATAAAACCACCCATGGGAATACTAACACAACAACCTCTACCAAAGACTTGTCAAACTATCACTAGGCTCATAAAACTACCCATGGAAATACTAACTCAACAACCTCTACTAAAGCCTTGTCAAACTATCACTAGGCTCATAAAACTACCCATGGAAATACTAACACAACAACCTCTTCCAATGCCTAGTCAAACTATCACTATGCTCATAAAACTACCCATGGAAATACTAACTCAACAACCTCTACCAAAACCTTGTCAAACACTCACTAGGCACATAAAACTACCCATGGAAATACTAACACAATAGCCCCTACCAAAGCCTTGTCAAACTATCACTAGGCTCATAAAACTACCCATGGAAATACTAACTCAACCACCTCTACCAAAGCCTTGTCAAACTATCACTAGGCTCATAAAACTGCCCATGGAAATACTAACTCAACCACCTCTACCAAAGCCTTGTCAAACTATCACTAGGCTCATAAAACTACCCATGGAAATACTAACACAACCTCCACCAAAGCCTTGTCAAACTATCACTAGGCTCATAAAACTGCCCATGGAAATACTAAGACACACAACCTCTATTAAAGCCAAAATGTGTGTATATGCGTTTGTGTGAGCTTTGAAACGTTTGAGAATACGGGTCTAGTCTTTTTTTAATGTTTTTGTAAGTATATATCAGTGTCCCATGCAAATTTTTATCCATAGCTGAGTGATTTTTTGGTTTTGTGTAGGGATAACTAATGATCTTTTTTACATATATTAGAACCATGAATAGATATAGAAAGAGGAAGAAAAAGCCAGATACAGAGTAGCTTGTTGCATATATATTTTTTTCTTCTATTTTTGCAGGTTATTTATGTTTCCTGTGTGTGTGTATGTGTGTGTGTGTGTGTGTGTGTGTGTGTGTGTGAGTCTGTCAAAGCTTTATGCAAATTATAGGTGCGTTTTCAGCGACTTTTTAATAGCAGTGAAAAACGGAAAAAAAAGGAACCTGTGAGTGTGTGTGTGTGTGTGTGTGTGTGTGTGTGTGTGTGTGTGTGTGTGTAATCCTCTTTTTTTAGATATTTTAAGCATACTGGTCTTTTGAGGTATAGAGAGGGAGGAAGAGGAAGAGGAGGAGGAGGAGGAGGAAGAGTAAAATTCGTAATACATATTGATTTTTTAACATGTAATTTCTCTTCTTATTTTTTTTCTTTGTATGGAGAGAATAGAAAAGAGAAGACTAAGAGGAGAGAGAGAAAGAGAGAAAATACACATTGATATTTATTTTTACTTGTATTATCTTTTTTTTCCCCTCTTTAATGGTTTGGATAGAAGAGGAAAGAGGAAAAACAAAGAGAATAGAAGAGAAAATAATAAGATGAAGAGAGAAAAAGAAAATACACATTGATCATTTTAACATGTACTATCTTTCTCTTTTTCTCTCTTTAATGGTTTGGATAAAAGAGGAAAGAGGAAAATAAGAGAAGAAGAGAAAAGAGAAAACATTTAGATAGTGTGTTTTTTTTATGTCTGGTGGAGCAAAGAGGAAGAGGAGAAGTGTGAATAGAGGAAAGTATAGGGAAGAGATGAGTGAAAAGTCTGAAGATGATTTTTGTTTGTGTGTTGCGAAGTAAAAAGAAAAAAAAATGGTCGAGAAGAAGGAAGGAAAACAAGAAAAAAACATTCGTATAACCAACTTTGTATTATTAGCATTAGAAAGAGGAAGAGGACGAAGATAAATAAAAGAGGAGAGAAAAGCAAAATCAAAGAGGAAAATTAAGAAAATGGGAAAGAAAACAGGAAAACATACGCATTATCAAGTTTCTTTAAGGGGAAGCAAAGAAGGAAAAGAAAATGAAGAAAAGGAAAAGAAACAGGAAAACAGTCGCATTATCAAGTTTCTTTTAGGGGAAGCAAAGAAGGAAGAGGAAAATTAAGAAAAGGGGAAGGAAAACAGGAAAACAGTCGCGTGATCAAGTTTCTTTTAGGGGAAGCAAAGAAGGAAGAGGAAAATTAAGAAAAGGGGAAGGAAAACAGGAAAACAGTCGCATGATCAAGTTTCGTTTAGGGGAAGCAAAGAAGGAAAAGAAAATGAAGAAAAGGAAAAAGAAACAGGAAAACAGTCACGTGATCAAGTTTCGTTTAGGGGAAGCAAAGAAGGAAAAGGAAAATTAAGAAAAGGGGAAGGAAAACAGGAAAACAGTCACGTGATCAAGTTTCTTTTAGGGGAAGCGAAGAGGAAGAGGAAGAGGATGAAAAGAGAAAAAAAATATTCGCATTATTTTTTCATGGCGAGGAAAAGAGGAAGAGAAAAAAAAGCAAAAAGAGGAGAGAGAAAGAGTAAATAATATAGGTTTCTTTTTTGCGAAGTAAAGAGGAAGAAGAAAAAATAAAGAGGAAATAAAACCAACCTTCTTATCATCAGCTTTCTTTTTATAACATGACAAAGAGGAAGAGAAAAAAAATAAAGGAAAGAAAAACACAGACAAATCATAATATCGAGTCTCTTTTATGACGAAGCAAAGAAGAACACAAGCACAAACAAATAAAGAAAGAAAAAAACAAAACAAAAACGGAGAGATAAGTAAAATTCGTTAGCAAATGAATGAATAGAGAAACGAAGGATAAATAAAGGCATAGGTTATAAATAGAGAGAGTTAATTCAATGGTTCTCGTCTTTTGTCATTGTTCTTTCACTTTCAATGATAATAATAATAAGAAGAAGAAAAGAAGAAGGAGAAGAAGGGGAAGAGGAGATAAAAGGAACATTCGTATATCAGTTTATTTTTATGACGTTGCAAAAAGGAAGAGGAAGAATAAGAAGAGAGGAAAATCAAACGAGAGGAAAGGAAAGAAAACAAGAGGAAAGGAGAGGAAAACAAGAGAGAAAAGAGGAAAGCAAAGAAGAGGGAGACTACTCGTAAGAAAAGAGGAAAAGAAGACAAGAGAGGAAAGAAAATAGAGAAAGGAAAGAAATGAAAGCAAGAGAGAAAGGAAAAAGGAAAGAAAATCAAGAGAAATGAGGACAAGAAAAGAAAGGAAAGAAAGGAAAACAAGAGGAAATGAAACAAGAAGAAAGGAAAGAGGAAAGAAAAACAAAAAAGAGGAAAAGAAAGAAAAGGAAAACAAGAGGGGAAAAGGAAAAGAAAACAAAAGAGAAAAGAGGAAAACAAGAGGAAAGAAAAAAAACAGAAAACTCATAATATCAAGTTTTCAATGACGTAGAAAAAGAGGAAGAAAGAGGAAGAGGATGAAAAGAGAAAGAGAGAAAAAACAGCAACATTACATAATCTTTTTTTTGTATGGCGTAGCAAAGAGGAAGAGGAAGAAGACGTAAAGAGGAAAAAAATAACTTAACATCCATATTATCAGGTTTCTTTTTATGACGAAGCAAAGAGGAAGAGGAAGAAGGCAAAAAAAAAAGAGGAGATATCGGGTTTCTATATAGTGTAGCAAAGAGGAAGAGGAATAACGAGTTAAAGAAAGAAAAACAGATTAAAGTCACATTATCAAGAGGAAGAAGAAGAGGAAGAAGGCAAGAAAAGAGTAGATATTCATAGTTTTATTTTTTATAGTGTAGCAAAGAGGAAGAGGAAAAGAATGGAAAAACGGAGAGAAAATAGAGGAAAGTCATATTTTCAAGAGGAAAAAGAGGAGATAAAAAGCAGGACAAAATTCATAATGTGTCTTTATTGTGTTTGTGTGTAGGATCAAGAGGAAGAGGAAGGAGGAGAGGAAAGAGGAAAGATTTGAAGTATATATATATTTTTTATGGAATAACAAAGAAAAAAGAGAAAAAAAGACAATTCGTAGGTTTTTTTGTGTGTGTGTGTTTGTTTGGAGTATTAAGAGGAGGAAGAGGCGAGGCAAGAGGGAGAGAGGAAAGAGGAAATAATATACATGTTCTTCGGACGGAATAGCTAAGAGGAAGAGGAAGAAAATTGGAAGAGGAAATAAAAGAAAAAAAATCATAATATCAGTTTTTTATGTTTATTTAGTAGCAAAGAGGAAGAGGAAAGAGGAAAATTTGAACCATATTCTTTGTACGGAATATCAAAGAGGAAGAGGAAGAAAAATAGAAAGAGGAAATAACAAAAAAAAATCATAATATCCGTTTTTGTGTTTTTAGTAGCGAAGAGGAAGAGGAAAGAGGAAAATTAGAAGCATACATTTTTTATACGGAATAACGAAGAGGAAGAGGAAGAAAATGGAAAGAGGAGATAAAAAACGAAAAAAATAATAATATCCATTTTTGTGTTTTTAGTAGCGAAGAGGAAGAGGAAAGAGGAAAAATAGAAGCATACATTTTTTATACGGAATGACGAAGAGGAAGAGGAAGAAGGGGTGTAGCAGGAAAGAGGAAAAGAAAGAAGGCGAGAAGAAAAAAAAGAGGAGCATAAGACTTTTTATGAATGGAATAGCGAAGAGGAAGAGGAAGTGGACGAAGAAGAGAAAAAAGAGGAACATGAGAAGTATATTGTTTTTTATGAATGGCATAGTGAAGAGGAAGAGGAAGGAAAAGAGAAAAATAAAGAGGAACATAAGAATTACATTATTTTTTTATGAATGGTGTAGTGAAGAGGAAGAGGAAGGAAAAGAGGAAAAAAGAGGAACCTAAAAAGTACATTATTTTTTTATGAATGGCGCAGTGAAGAGGAAGAGGAAGGAAAAGTGAGGAAAAAAGAGAAACCTAAGAAGTACATTGTTTTTTTATGAATGGTGTAGTGAAGAGGAAGAGGAAGGAAAAGAGGAAAAAAGAGGAACCTAAGAAGTACATTATTTTTTATGAATGGTGTAGTGAAGAGGAAGAGGAAGGAAAAGTGAGGAAAAAAGAGGAACCTAAGAAGTACATTTTTTTTTTAATGAATTGAGTAGTGAAGAGAAAGAGGAAGAAGAGGAAAAAAAGAGGAGCATAAAAAGTACATTATTATTTAGGAATAGAGTGCTGAAGAGGAAGAGGAAATCATGGCAAAAAGAGGAACACTCAAATCATATAGTTTTTTATATGAATGGAGTTATAAAGAGGAAGAGGAAGAAGACGAGAAAAGAAAGGAAGATTCGAAGCGTATGAGTTATTATGTATGTAAGAGGAAGAGGAAGAGAAGGAGAGGAAAGAGGAAGAATTGTAATGATATATATTTTTGTTTGTTTGTTCTATCGTCGTTCGTTGATGAAGCCTCCTAACGCGTGTGTGTGTGTGTGTGTGTGTGTGTGTGGACGAATCAATCAATCTTTTTTCTATCAGTCGTATTTCTTATTTTAATTCAGAACAAAAAAAAAAATCATAATATCGTAGTCTTTTTTTTGTTTGTTTGTTTATGTTAGCAAGTTTTCAGACAGTTCAGCGGATTGCCCCATCTTTTCACTGGCAAGTTAAAGTCCCCAACAATTACTGCCTCGCAACTGCTACTTGTTTCTTATATTAATTCACTTAACGCGTGGTCGATATCAAGAGTCTGCCCTGGCGGTCTATAGATTAGTCCAACAACTATTTTACGAGACTTATTTTTAATTTCAATGAAGACCGTGTCTACATTGGTTATAATATCTGTTTTCACTGATACGTTATGGAAAGAGTTGTGGATATATAAGATAACGCCTCCACCCTGTCTGTTCTCTCTTTCATGACTAAAAATGGTATAACCCGGTAATCTGTATTCCGCAATGAAATCTCTATTTGAAGTGTCTATCCAAGATTCTGTGACTCCGATGATGTGACAATGATTTGTAGCTGCGAGGACTTCTAAGTCTTCAAATTTGTTACGTTGGCTGCGAGCGTTTATATAGCAAGCTTTAGTGTGATTCGAGTCGGGGGTTGCGCGGGTTGAATACTCCCTTACGGTGGAGCTGCTGGTGTTCTCGCCTCTGCGTTTTTCGGCTTTCGAAGAGCCACTTGGTCACAGAGGAACCTCCCGAAACGGACGGCTCCTACAGGGTTTAAGTGGAGGAGGAGGAGGAGGAGGAAATGACAACCTCTTGGGGTCCATTTTTAAAGGTCAAACTTCGCAAAATTTTCCCACAAGTTTATTTTTTTCATCTTACTTTTTTTCATTTTACTTTATATTCTTTTTTTCTTTTTTTTCGTTTTTTTTATCTCCTATTTTTTCTTTCTCTCTAATCATTTGGAGTACGAAGGAGTTTAATAATAAAAATTCTCTCCTTCTCTTCTCATTCTCCTCCTCCTCCTCGCGTCTCGTCTCCTCCTCCTCCTCCTCCGGGAACAGTCTGGTCATTGAAGAAACGAGGAAGAGAAATATAAAAAGAATGAAAGAAAAAGAGAGAGAGAGAGAGAGAGAGAGAGAGAGAGAGAGAGAGAGAGAGAGAGAGAGAGAGAGAGAGAGAGAGAGAGAGAGAGAGAGAGAGAGAGAGAGAGAGAGAGAGAGAGAGAGAGAGAGAGAGAGAGAGAGAGAGAGAGAGTTAAGTAAGAAGTTAAGAAGAAAAAAAATGATAAAAGGAAGGAAGGAGAGTGACTGAGTAAGAGAGAGAGAGAGAGAGAGAGAGAGAGAGAGAGAGAGAGAGAGAGAGAGAGAGAGAGAGAGAGAGAGAGAGAGAGAGAGAGAGAGAGAGAGAGAGAGAGAGAAATAGGATGGTGGTGGAGGAGAGAGGAGGAAGGAGGAAATAAGAAAATGAAACGAAAAAGAGAGAGAAAGAAGAGAGAGAAGAAGAGAGTGGGAAAGAAGGGAGAGAAAAAGATATTAATGAAAAGTAGGAAGACATGATCGAATAACGGAAAAAAAATAATAGGAGGAGGAAAAGAAGATAGGAAGAGAGGAAACATGGAGGAGAAGAAAACATGAGAGAAGGAGAGTTAGAAGAAAGGAATAGAAAAAAACGAAAATGAGAAAGGATAAAAATGAAAGGAATAGGAGATAGAAAGAGAGAAGGAAAAGGAAGGAATGGAAGAAGGAGAAAAGAAAAGAAAAGAGAAGGGAAAATATGATAGAAATTAGGAGAGAGGTGAAGGAGAGAAAGGAAAGGAAGGGAGAATGAGAGAGAAGGAGAAGGAAGAGGGAAAGAGAGAGAGAGAGAGAAGATAGGGAGAGAGAGAGAGAGAGAGAGGAGAG
>NC_066561.1:5119286-5149286 GCF_024679095.1 Eriocheir sinensis | reverse complement strand
CTCTTGCATTCCATTCATCTCTGTCTCTCTCTCTATTACCCCCTTCCTCCCTCCCTCCCTCCCTCTCTCTACCTTACCTTCCTTCCTCCACTTCCTCCTATCCACTTACCCCCTTTTTCTCTTTCCTCCTCCTCCTCTTATGCAAATGTCTCTCTCTATCTCTCTTCTCTCCCTTCTTTCTCCCTTATTCTCTCTTCACTCTCTCCAATCCACTCCCTTCTTCCCATCTCCCTCATTTGTAAACTCAACTTTCCTTTCTCCCTTCCCTCTTTCTATCTACTTTCTCTCCCTTCTTCTCGTCCTCACCCTTTTCCCTTTCTTCTTCCAGTGCACTCTCCCCCTTCCTTCTTTTCTCCCTTTCTCCCTTTCCTCCCCTTTTGTACTCTTCCCCTCTCTCTCCCCTCTCTTCTATACCCAGTTCCCTCTTCCTCCTCCTCCTCCTCTTCCTCTTTTCTCTCCCCCTTCCTCTATCTTCTCCCTTTAATATATGTATTCTCCCCTACTTTCCCTTTTTCCTCTCCCTTCCCCTCCCTTATCTACTCTCTCCTCCTCTCCCTGCTGTCTCCCTTCCGCCCTCTACTCCCCCTTCCTCCTCTCTCTCTCCTCCCTTTTCAATCCCTCTCCTTTATATGCACTCTCTCCCCCTCTCCCTCCCTTCTTCCTCCATCTCTCCCCCTCTCTCCCTTCTCCCTCCCTCTCTCCCCTCTCCCTTCCTCTCCTTATCCACTCTTCTCTCTCATCTCCCTTACACCATTATACCCTTATCCCCCCTCTCTCTCTCTCTCTCTCTCTCTCTCTCTCTCTCTCCATGCACTCACGCACACCCCTGACCTTACTTGACCTTGCCTGACCTTCATCCGCTACTGTGACTCTCCTTATCGATTTCTCAGCATCCAGTGTGTGTGTGTGTGTGCGTGTGTGTGTTGGGGGGGTGAGGAGAAGGGGTGGTTGAGAGGGGTGGGGATTGTGTGTGTATTCTTTGATCTGTGTGTGCGTGTGTGTGTATGCGTGTGTACGTGTGTGCGTGTGTGCGTAATCAGTACCTCTCCACCTGTCCGTCTACCTGGCTGTTGGGCTTAATTAGTGCTGGTTAATTGCTGATATTATAACGTGATTTACCTGTTGTTTATGGTGTTTGTTTATTTATTTGTGTGTGTGTGTGTGTGTGTGTGTGTGTGTGTGTGTGTGTGTGTGTGTGTGTGTGTGTGTGTGCGTGGATTTATGGCGTGTGCGTATCATAAATCTCAATCGTGTACGTAAATTGTGTCTACGGAGTGTGCTGTGATTTAGTGTGTGTGTGTGTGTGTGTGTGTGTGTGTCAATATTCAAGTTGTATTATCCGTCCAGTCTTGTTATTTTTGTTGATGTTATTATTATTATTATTATTATTATTATTATTATTATTATTATTATTATTATCATTATTAACATTATTTTTATCTTCGTACAAGGAGTGGCATATGTTTTGGTAGATGAGATTTTATTTATTTATTTATTTGTTTTGTTATTTTGTTTACCTGTTTTATTTTTTACCTGATTTCCTTACTAATTTAATACTAATTTTCTTTATTTTATTTCCCTGTTTTTTTCTTCTATTTTCCTATTCATTCTTTTATTACGTCTATGCCATGTTCTCAGCGGTATATATTTTTCATAAAGATAAATATGGAGGAGAAAATATGAGAGAAGGAAAGTTAGAAGGAAGACATGGAAAAACGAAAATAAGAAAGGATAAAAATGAAACGAATAGTGGATAGAAAAAGAGGAGAAGGAAGGAATGGAAAAAGGAAAATGAGAAAGGATAAAAATGAAACGAATAGTGGATAGAAAGAGAAGAGAAGGAAGGAATGGAAAAAGGAAAATGAGAAAGGATAAAAATTAAACGAATAGTGGATAGAAAAAGAGGAGAAGGAAGGAATGGAAGAAGGAAAATGAGAAAGGATAAAAATGAAACGAATAGTGGATAGAAAAAGAGGAGAAGGAAGGAATGGAAAAAGGAAAATGAGTAAGGATAAAAACGAACCGAATAGTGGATAGAAAGAGAGAAGGAAGGAATGGAAAAAGGAAAATGAGTAAGGATAAAAATGAAACGAATAGTGGATAGAAAGAGAGAAGGAAGGAATGGGAAAAGGAAAATGAAAAAGGATAAAAATGAAACGAATAGTGGATAGAAAGAGAGAAGGAAGGAATGGGAAAAGGAAAAGGAAAAAGGATAAAAATTAAACGAATAGTGGATAGAAAAAGAGAAGGAAGGAATGGAAAAAGGAAAATGAGAAAGGATAAAAATGAAACGAATATTGAATAGAAAAAGAGAAGGAAGGAATGGAAGAAGGAAAATGAGAAAGGATAAAAATGAAACGAATAGTGGATAGAAAGAGAGGAGAAGGAAGAAGTGGAAAAAGGAAAAAAGAAAAGAAAAGAGAAGTACTTTATTTTATTTTACTTTCTTTCACTACGATTGTTTTCATCTTATTTCGTATTTCCTTTGTTTTAATTTTCATGTTTTTTTTTCTTTATCTTTCTTTGTTTTTTGTCTTTTCTTTTTTACTTTACTTTTTCCACTACGATTATTTTAACCCTATTTCGTACTTCCTTTGTTTTAATTTGAATGTTTTTTTTTTCTTTATCATTTTTTTGTTTTTGTCTTTTTCCGCGCTTCCATATCACTTCTTCTCTTGTCTTAATACTCACGTTTTTATTTTATTTTTCTATTATTTTGTTTATCCGTATGTTGTACAGATCTTCCTTTTTTTTTGCGAATACTAAACGTTATAAAGCAACTTTTTTTTTTGCGAATATCCAACGTTTTAAACACCTTTTTTGCGAATACCAAACGTTTCAAACACCTTTTTTTGCGAATACCAAACGTTTCAAACACTTTTTTTACGAATACCAAACGTTTTAAACACCTTTTTTTGCGAATACCAAACGTTTTAAACACCTTTTTTTGCGAATACCAAACGTTTTAAACACCTTTTTTTTGCGAATACCAAACGTTTTAAACACCTTTTTTTGCGAATACCAAACGTTTTAAACACCTTTTTTTGCGAATACCAAACGTTTTAAACACCTTTTTTTGCGAATACCAAACGTTTTAAACACCTTTTTTTGCGAATACCAAACGTTTTAAACACCTTTTTTTGCGAATACCAAACGTTATAAAACACCAACTAAACGGGAACGAATTCGATAGCGAGGAACGTAAAACAAGAAACCAGAAACCGATGAACGAATAGCGATAACTCTCTCCCTCATGGACGGATAACGCAGATAACGATAGCGATAAATGGCACTCACTAGCTAGCGTTCCCTTTACGATAATAACCAAGGAATGTAAACCGAATCTTCGTCTCAACTTCCTTATCGGCTTAGGAGCGAATGGGTTCCTTTGTGTGTGTGTGTGTGTGTGTGTGTGTGTGTGTGTGTGTGTGTGTGTGTGTGTCGTGGATAAATAGCGCCATTATCTATCCACTTTGCGGCTTTGGTCTCCTTTATCTATCGTCTTTAGGCTGGCTATTGATTTATCTACTTGCGTTCACTTGCCGCGTTCACAAAGGCACACACTTACCGGCTGCTACTATTGCCGCTACTACTACTACTACTACTACTACTACTACTACTACTATTACTACTACTACTACTATTACTACTACTACTACTACTACTACTACTACTACTATTACTACTACTACTACTACTACTACTATTACTACTACTACTACTACTACTACTACTACTACTACTATTACTACTACTACTACTACTACTACTACTACTACTACTATTATCACTACTACTATTACTACTACTACTATCACCACCATCACTACTTCTACTACTCTCATCTTACCGTACCCTACCTTACCTTACCTTACCTAACTTCCTTTACCTTACCTTACCTTACCTAACTTCCTTTACCTTACCTTACCTTACCTAACTTCCTTTACCTGACCTTACCTTACCTAACTTCCTTTACCTTACCTAGCCTTACCTAACCTAACCTAACCTAACCTAACCTAACCTAACCTAACCTAACCTAACTTTAACCGTTCCTAACCTAACCTAACCTAACCTAACCTAACCTAACTTTACTACTACTACTACTACTACTACTACTACTACCACCCTCACTACTACTACTATTACGACTCTTACTACTACCTAGCCTTACCTTACCTAACCTTACCTTACCTTATCTTATCTAACCTAACCTAACTTAACCTAACTTTATCTAACCTAACCTAACCTAACTTTACTACTTCTACAACTACTAATACTACTAATACTACTCTTACTACCACCACTACCACCACTACTACTACTACTACTACTACTACTACTACTGCTACCGTTATATAACTCATCAAAAAGAGGATGGATCGAGAATTATCATGTCAGAAGCAGTACAGCCTCCCTCCCTCCCCTTCCCTTCCTTTTCATCTCTTCTTTCCTCATCTCGTCTCTGCCAGCATCACTTTACCTCATCCGACCTCACATATCAAACTTCACATCAGCTCTTCTTACTTAAACCTACCTTTCCTTACCTAACCTAACCTATCCTTGTCGTGATTTTTCTAGCTTTACCTTACCTAACCTAGCCTTACCTTACCTTACCTTTCTCTACCTTACCTTACTTAACCCTATCTTACCGCACCTAGCCTTGCCTTGCTTTGCCTTACCTTGCCTTACCTAACCTAAGTTAACATAGACAAACTTTATCTTACTTCACCTTACCTTACCTTACTTTAACTTACCTTACCTTACCTTACCTTATCTTACCTTACCTTGTTACCTTACCTAACCTAACCAAACCTTTGCGTACCTCTACTCTCCTACCTTTACCTTAATTTACCTAACCTAACCAAACCGTATCTTACCTCACCTTCCCTTACCTTGCCTAACTAACCTAACCAAACCTTCCTACCTTACCTTACCTTACCTTACCTTACCTTACCTTACCTTACCTTACCTCACCTTCTCTTACCTTACCTAACTAACCTAACCTAACTTCCTTCCTTACCTTACCTTACTTTACCTTACCTCACCTTACCTTACCTTACCTCACCTTACCTTAACACATGTACCTCACAACTATTTCTACCTCACATACTTTCTTATTCACTCACTCACTCACTCACTCACTCACTCACTCACTCACTCACTCACTCAAACTCTTTTTCATACTCTCCAGTAAGGAAAAGATAGATAAATGAAGAGAGTATAAATAGAGAGATAATTCAGAGGTTATTTATCGCTCAATTATTCATACTCTCATTCACTCCCTCACTCATTCACTCACTCATTCGATTATTCATACTCTCACTCATTCACTTATTCATACTGTCACTCACTCATTTACACTCTCACTCTCACTCACCTTTCCATTCACTGATGCACTCATTACTTAAGTCAGCCCGCTCTTTGCCTTTACCTGGCCTGACTTTGATAGGTAAGGACACGTGAAAAAGTAGGCCATATTACCTCTGTTCTTTCCTCTTTCCTCTCTCCTCTTCTCTTCTCTCCTCTCTCCTCTTCTCTTATCCTCTCCTCTTCTCTTATCCTCTCTCCTCTTCTCTTATCCTCTCTCCTCTTCTCTTCTCTTCTCCTCTCCTCTCTCCTCTTCTCCTCTCTCCTCTCTCCTCTTCTCTTATCCTCTCTCCTCTTCTCTTATCCTCTCTCCTCTCCTCTTCTCTTCTCTCCTCTCTCCTCTTCTCTTCTCTTCTCTCCTCTCCTCTCTCCTCTTCTCTTATCCTCTCTCCTCTTCTCTTCTCTCCTCTCCTCTCTCCTCTTCTCTTATCCTCTCTCCTCTTCTCTTCTCTTCTCCTCTCTCCTCTTCTCTTCTCTCCTCTCTCCTCTTCTCTTCTCTCTCCTCTCCTCTCTCGTTCTTTTTTTCTTTCGTTCGGAGCAGCATCAAGCGGACTTACTTTTGTTGTTGTTGTTGCTGATATTTTTCCCCTTGAACTTGAACTCGTCAACTCAGTAACTCACTAACTTACGTACTAACAAAGCGAGGAAGCGTGTAAATTGTGATAAGTAGATAAATAAATAGATAGATAAATAGAAGTATACATAAGTAGATAAATTAATAAAGAAAGAAAGAAAGAAAGAAAGGGAAGTTAGAGGCATACGCTATAGCTACACATGGCCTTAGTGCTCATCTCCGCTGCACTGACCCGAAAAAGTGAATACATAAATAGATGAATAAAGAAAGAAGAACGGAAAAGATAGATAAATGAGGAGAGTATAAATAGAGAGAGAATTCAATTGTTCTTTCTCGCTTCTGTCATTGCGCTTTCCCTCTCACTAATAATAATAATAGTAATAATAATAATAATAATAATAATAATAATAATAATAATAATAATAGTAATAATAATAATAATAGTAATAATAATAATAAATAATAATGATGAAAATAGTAAGGCAGCACGGTTGACTCATATCTCGTCCATTACGCGTTCAGTTCACGTTCCATTCGCGTTGAAGACAAAAATGCGACGCTTCTGTTCTATCAGTTAATTACATCGACGGTCAGCTCCCCCCCCCCCCCCTCTCTCTCTCTCTCTCTCTCGTGTGTCATTTTATTTTTTGTTTTGATTTTTGTTTGTTTTTCTTTGTAGTGATCTGTTATGTCTGTTTTTTTTGTATGTGGCGATATGTCTGGCTGTCTGTCTGTGTCTGTCTGTTGTGTTTTGTTTGTCTTTTGATCGGTCTGTCTGTCTGTCTGTTTGTCTGTCCGTCTGTCTGTCAATCTGTATGTCTCGTTTATTTGTTTTTTGTTTTCTTTATTCTCTCGTCTCTCACTGTCTTATTTCACCGCCACGAGAGAGAGAGAGAGAGAGAGAGAAATATGAAAGGTCATTAGACACAAAATATCACTACGTTTTATTCCTTTTTTTCCTCTCTTTCCTTTCCTTCTTCTCCTCTTTCTCCTCCTCCTCCTCCTCCTCCTCCAACAAGTATATTTTTTTTTCGTTTTACTTCGCTTCTCTTTTCTTCGTCTTCTCTTCTTCTTCTTCCTCTTCCAGTTGACCTAAATCTCTTTGCAGCTCTCTCTCTCTCTCTCTCTCTCTCTCTCTCTCTCTCATATCATCTCTCTAATGACATTCACCTGACCTCTACACACACACACACACACACACACACACCTCTTTGCTCCAATTAAGACGTGTTCGGCGTGTGTGTGTGTGTGTGTGTGTGTGTGTGTGTAAGGCGATTAAATGGAAGTGTTCTTAATTTGTCAGGTTAATTAAAGGTAAGGGAAACCGCCAGCCGCAAGAATAACTATGGAGGAGAATGATAATGAAGATAATAATGGAATCTTAAAGTCAGATTCTCCTCCTCTGCCAACAAAGTCTTCAGTGTGGCCGAGATTCAGATACCCTACGTATTTTTTTATCATTTATTTACATTTTCTTTATTTTTGTTCACTTGCTCAAAAAAGTATTATCATGTTCCCTTACTTTCTACTCTACAAACAATGTCTATAGTGTGGTCGAGATTTAGACTACCTACGCAACCTTTTATTTATTTATTGATTTACATTATTTTCTGTTGTTCACTCGCTCAAAAAAGTATCGTCATATTCCCTTAATTTCTCCTCAATAAACAAATTCTTTAGTGTGGCCAAGATTTAGACTCCCTACGCTTCTATTTTTTTATCATTTATATATATTTTTTTTTCTTTTTGTTCACTCGCTCAAAAAAGTATCGTCATATTCCCTTACTTTCTCCTCTACAAACAAACTATGGCCGAGATTTAGATTCCCTACGCATTCTTTTACTTATTTATTTATTTACATTATTTTTTTTGGTCACTCGCTCAAAAAAGTATCTTCGTATTCCCATAATTTATCCTCTTCAAACAAATCTATAGTGTGGCCAAGGCTGAGATTCTTTACGCAACTGTTATATTTATTTTTCTCATTTATTTACATTTTTTTTTCTTTGTACATTGGCTCAAAAAAATATCGTCACATTTCCTTAACTTCTCCTCTACAAACAATATCTTAAGTTTGTATACCGAGATTTAGATTCCCTACACAACCTTTTTATTTTATTTTTTCGTTTACTTACACTATATTTTTATTTTTATTTTTGTACACTGTCTCAAAAAAGTATCCTCATATTGCCTTCATTTCTTTCGTATAAACAGACTCTTTAGTGTGGCCATGGTTGAGACTCTCTACGCAACTGTTTTATTTATTCTTTCATTTATTCACATTTTTTATCTTTGTACATTGGCTCAAAAAATTATCCTCATATTGCCTTCATTTCTTCTCTATAAACAGACTCTTTAGTGTGGCCAAGATTAAGATTTCCAACGCTACTATTTTTCTACTTTTTTTCTTTTATTTGCATCATTATTTTATATATGTACTCTCGCTCAAAAAAGTATCCTCTCATTCCTCAGTCTAAACATTCTGAAACCAGAGACGATAGAAAACGGGACGTGAGCGTTATTGCGTTTCACTTTACTCACCTTTTCAAAAGCCATCGCTCGCTGTTCACTTAGATTCGAACCCGTGTATCGGAGGTGTTTGAGTCGAATTGGGTGACTGTTAAACCAGCTTCCATTTAGAGAGCAGCACTGGTCTTCCTCTCGATTTTTTTATGCCCTTGAACTGACTCCTCTGCTGTAAAAATAAAAATAGAAAAAAATAAAAAATTCGAACCCGTATATCGGAGGAGTTTAAGTCGGATTGTGGGACTGTTAAACCAGCTTCCATATAGAGGGCAGCACTGGTCTTCCTCTCGTACGAATTCCAAGCTCTCGTGAAGATCCTTATTCTCAGACTCGGCTCCCACAACACCCATTTGGAAAGGCCACAAAGATGACGAGTCTGGTAATCATGAGGTCTGTCTTCACTGAGGAAACAGAAAACAGGGAGAACCTTTTTTTAGATTGAATGGATAACTAAAGAGGAATTGAGGAAAAATAATGCCTCTTCCTAAGCAATTATAGAAGATTGTAAGGTATACTTTTTAGATTGAATGAATAAGTCTAAAGAAGAATTGATAAAGAGTAATGAATATGCCTAAGAAATTACAGAAGAAGATTGTAAGGTACACTTTTTAAATTGAATGGATAAGTCTAAAGAAGAATTGATAAAGAGTATTGAATATGCCTAAGCAATTACAGAAGAAGATTGTAAGGTGCACTTTTTAAATTGAATGGATAAGTCTAAAGAAGAATTGATAAAGAGTAATGAATATGCCGAAGCAATTATAGAAGAAGATTGTAAGATAGAATAAGTTAAAAGAGGAACTAACAAAGAGAAAGCATTAGACCGAGGCAAATATTAGAAGAAGAATATTGTAAGATTGAAAATTAATGAATCAAGAGAAGAAGAAATTAAAAGAGAGAGGAAATTCAGAACGGAGCAAAGAGTGAAAAAATGAATAGAGAGAAAAAAAGTAACGATTGAAATGAAGGAAAAAGAGATAGAAGCAAACACTGAAAGAAAAATGAAAGGCAAAGATTAATGAGACAAAGAGGGCAAAGAAAGGTAGACAAACAGGTAGGCAGACAGGTGAAGTTAATGAATGAATGGACGCGAAAAGTAACGCTAAAAATTATGATTAACAAACACAGGTTACAAAAAGAAGTGAAAAAAAAATGAATGCTGAAATGAGATGAAGTAAGAATCAAAAAAATGCAAAGTTAATGATGATGAAAAGTTAGATTAGTACAAAATGATGAATAGAAAAGGAGATGGAGAGAAAGAAAGCAGGAGGAGTAGAGGTTGAAGAGAGGATAAAAGTAGTAGGTGATAATGATAATGATGACTATGATGGTGTACATGAATGGAGAAGAGGAAGTGTAATAAGAAAAGATATTAAAAGGTAAAGAAAATGAGAGAGGAGGAAAAGGGAAAGATATTAAAAGGAGATTAAGAGATGTTGGTTGTGGCGGTGATGACGATGTTATGATGAAAATAAAAGAAAAATAAAGGTAAAAGAACACTGGTGAGGAAATTAAAAGAAATAGATAATGATAAACAAATACAAGAAAACTAATCAGAAATAGTTAGAGAAAATGTGATGGTGGTGATGATGATGGATAACGAAGAAAGAGAAAAGGAGAAACAGTAAGAGAAAGGCTGAAAATGATAACAGAAGGAAAAGGAAAAAAAACAGTTATTATAAAAGAAGGAATAAGAGGAAGAATGAAAAACACACACACACAAAAAATATAACCGGTATAGAACGAGGGAAAAAAATGAAGAATGTATAATACGAAAAGGAAAAAAATGATAAAAGGATGATAAAGATGGTAATAATGAGTGTAGATAGAAGGAAAGAAAAAGGGAGGAAGAATGAAATAAAGGCTAAAAAAATATAACTGATATAAAACAAGGAAAAAAAATGAAGGATGAGAAAGATAAGACGATGATAAAGATGGTGATAATGAATGTAGCAGAAAAGAAAAAGGGAGGAAGAATGAGATAAAGTATAATAAAATATAACTGATATAGAACAAGGAAAAAAAATGAAGGATGAGAAAGATAAGACGATGATAAAGATGGTGATAATGAGTGTAGCAGAAAAAGAAAAAGGGAGGAAGAATGAGATAAAGGATAATAAAAGAGAGGAAGAGACTTAAGATGAATAGCTTGTCTTGTCTTGTTCTATTGCAGGAAGGAAAAAATGTTTTCTCGACAACCGTGTTTGGCGTTGGTCCACTCTACTCTTTATCTCACGTAAGTCTCTCTCTCTCTCTCTCTCTCTCTCTCTCTCTCGTCTTTTTGTTTTCTTTTACTTATTTCTTGTTTTTTTCTTTCTTATGCTCTCTCTCTCTCTCTCTTCGTTCACGTCGTCTTCAAATTGATACGAGAAAGACGACATATTTTATTTTCATTTATTTTATTATTATTATTATTATTATTATTGGTGTTTTTTACTATTTTTGGGTTGATTGTTTAATTTTTCGTGTTCATTTTCATTTTTCATACCCCCAATTTTTTTTTTCTAATATGAAACCTGAATGTACATAATTTTATTTTATAGTCTGCCTGCCTATTTTTTCTGTCTTATCTACATCATAATTTAACTATTTGCCTGACTTTCCCTGTCTCCGTTAGTTTCTTCTTATTTCATACACTATTTTCCTTTTCTTCTTCACAGCATCTCCAACACTTGCACAGGCGCCGTGCACAACTCAAGTTCAAGCACGGCCAAGCTCTGAAGGGCCAACAAAACCAACCGTGTGGCGTGCTGGGGTGCGGCAATGAACGAAACAAGTTGCTCGATAAGTCATTCTTTAGACTACCAGCTGTGGGGAAGATACAGGGACTGGAAGGAGAGAAAATAACGCGAGAACGCTGAGGGCAGTGTCGAATGGTTGCCCAGCCTGTCGACAAGATACCAGACACTGCCATCAGCCTTCTCGTTTTATTTTCTCTCCTTCCAGTCCCTGCATCTTGCCCACAGCTGGTAGTCTGTAGAATGAGTTATCGGGGAGCTTCTTCCGTTTATTGCCGCAACCCAGAATGCCATAAAAGGAGGAGGAAGCGATAAAGCGGAACAGATCACAAGAAGAAGAGCGGTTGGTTGTGTTGGTCCTCCAGAGCTTGGCCCGTTGCGATGTTTGAACAGTTACTCTCCTGCACGGCACCTGGCAGATTTGTTTATTCCATTTTCTTTTTTCTTTTTTCCCCTCCTCATCTTTATTTTTTTCTTGTTTTCTTCATACTATTCTTATGTTTTTCTTCTACTTATGCTTCCTTGTCTTCTACGCCGTCCTCTTCTTTATTTTCTTCTTTTGATTTATTCCATTTTCTCTTTTTTCTTTATTCTTTTGTTTTTATTTATCTTTTTTTGTTGTCCGGGTTTCGCATATCAGCTTTTCTTTACATGTTATTTCTTTCCTTTCTCGTCTTTTATTTGTTTCTTCTTTTTATCATTATTTTTCTCTCCTTTTTTTTTTCTTGAACCTTTGTTAGAGTTTGCTTACACCTTTTTTTTTTCCTTTTTTTTCCTCCTCCTCTTTCTCTCGCTTCGCGCCTTCCAGTCCGTTTTCTTTTAATTGTTTTCTTTTCGTTTTCTTTTATTATTTGTTTCTCATTTCTTTTTTTATTTATTTTTCCTTTTTTTCTTGTTTTCCTTCTTTTCGTTTGTTATTGTTTTGTGTTTTTCTTGTTTGGCATCACTCATTTGCTATTTTTTTCACTCTCTCTCTCTCTCTCTCTCTCTCTCTCTCTCTCTCTCTCTCTCTCTCTCTCTCTCTCTCTCTCTCTCTCTCTCTCATTCGTGGTCGTCGTGTTTGTCGTTTTATTACAAACTTAACCCTTTTGCGTCGTGTACGAATAGTAGTGATATGTTGTACGACTACTACTACTGCTACTACTACTACTGCTGCTACTACTACTGTTACTACTACTACTGCTACTACTTACCGGCGCCGACTACCAATACGACTCGTGGCGTCTTTATAATATTATTAGTTTGTCGTGTGATGATGTCGTAAACAGTCGTATTGTTACTACTACTACTACTATTACTTTCAAGACGAGTCCAACAAAAGTCTTACATTACCAAAGTTCTTATGACTGATAAGCTCCACCACTCCTTGGCTTCGGTGACTCCCCCAGGGGCTGTGTAGAAGAGTTTCCCCTTTCCCCCCCTTGGTGAACACGGCAGCCTTCTGGAGGAGGCTGCCGCGTTTTATTCTTTTTTTCATTTACTTACATATTTTTTTTTTGTACACTGACTCAAAAAAGTATCTTCACACTTCCTTAAACCGTGAACGATTCCATTTCCCCATAGGAGCTACCGGGAGTGGCGTACCTTACCATTATAAGATTTTGGCTATTACTACTACTACTTTTACTACTACTACTACTACTACTACGACTACTACTACATACCCTCGTTTGACTGCATGTTTGGTCGTACTAACAGTGTCTACTACAGCAATTAATTCGTGGTGGTCGTACTGATAGTGATTCTCTCTCTCTCTCTCTCTCTCTCTCTCTCTCTCTCTCTCTCTCTCTCTCTCTCTCTCTCTCTCTCTCTCTCTCTGTAGTCGTCGTTCTCGTCCTGTCGCCCTCGTTGTTGTTGTTGTTGTTGTTGTTGCTGTTGTTGTCGTTGTTTCCATCATCGTCACTATCAGTTGTGGTGATGGTGGTGGTGGTGGTGATGGTGGTGGTGGTGGTGGTGGTCCCCTCCCCCCCCTTCCCTCAACCCTCCCCTTCCCCCTTCCCTTCCCCTCCCTCCCTCCTCCCCTCTCCTCCCTCCCTCCCTCCCTCCCCCTCCCTTTCCCCATCACTCCCTTCCCTTTCCCCATCCCTCCCTTCCCTTTCCCATCCCTCCCTTCCTTCCCTCCTTTCCTTCCTGTCCCTCCTTTCCTTCCTCCCTCTCCCTTCCCCTTTCCCCCCTTCTCCCTCCTCCCCTTCCTTCTCGTCTCCCCCCCTTCACTTTCATCTCTCCTCACCCCTTCCCTCCTCCCTCTCCCTCCCCACTTCCTCCCATCCTCCTTCTCCCACTTCCCTCTCTCTCCTTCCTCCTCAACTCCCTTCCTCCCTTCCTTCCCTTCCTCTTCCTATCCCTTTCCTTCTCCTATTCCTCCCTTTTTTTCCTTCCCCTCACCCTCCACTTCCCCACTTCCTTCCTCCTCAGCCCATTTCCCTCTTCTCCCTCCCAACTCTCTATCCCTTTCCTCCCCTCCTCCTCCTCCTCCTCCTCCTCCTCCTCTCCCCATATATGCTTTTGAAATGAAATAATAAAAAGAAATGACCCATGCAGTGATATCTATAACAATTTGAACAACAACAATAACAACAACAACAATAACTACTACAAATACAATGGAAATAGTCACTTTAATCTCTCTCTCTCTCTCTCTCTCTCTCTCTCTCTCTCTCTCTCTCTCTCTCGTTATTCACACAAACAAAAAAATAGCAAAAAAAATATGACGCTGCAAAATAAATAACAAAAAACAACAACAACAACAACAACAAGGGGAGAGGACTAAAAAAAAATAATTCATTGTGTACAAAGTAAAAAAATAAAAAAATAAATAGGTACTGGCATATTCTCTCTCTCTCTCTCTCTCTCTCTCTCTCTCTCTCTCTCTCTCTCTCTCTCTCTCTCTCTCTCTCTCTCTCTCTCTCTCTCTCTCTCTCTCTCTCTCTCTTCTCTCCCTTATCTCCTTTTATTTCTCTTCTCCTCTTCTCTCTTCTTTCCTTCCTCCTTCTTCCTCCTCTTTCTTCCCGTATCGTCTTCACCCCTTTTAGCTCTTCCTTGTCTTTCTCTCTTTTCTTCTCACGTTCATCTTTGTCTCCCTCTTCCTCCCTCCCTCCCTCTCTCCCTCCCTCTCTTCCTCCACTCTCCCTTTCACTCCCTCACCTCTCACCTTACCTGAAGCTACATATGACGTCATCACAGGTATCACGTTTCACAGGTAGATGGCAGCGCTCTCTCTCTCTCTCTCTCTCTCTCTCTCTCTCTCTGCCTCTCATAGGTGAAGCACAAACACAGGTGAGAGAGAGAGAGAGAGAGAGAAGCACCGTCACGTGACCATCCCTTCATTGCGCACTCATAAATCCGAGTTAAGTTCTGGTATGAAATATTATTGAGTGCCCCCTTCAAAAACAGGCCCCGGGAGATAAGACTTGGTAGATAGGTAGGAAAAAAGGGGATTAAAAAAAGTGGGAAATGTAGTTTTGAAATTAAAAGTATATTACACGTTTTAAGAGTAGGCGTTCGATACAATTAGGATTTATTACTGTTACTACTACTATTACTACTACTACTACTACCACTATTACTGCTACTACTACTACTACTATTGTTATTATTGTTGTTATTTTTATTACGTTGGCGCTGTGGTCGAGTGAATTTGAGGGTCAGGCTTTTGTGTGAGGAGATTCGAACCCCAGTACAGCCTCCCTTGACGTCAGGAAGGGTATTAAGTCCTGAACCCTGAGCCACAAACTACCCCCCAAAACAGTGACCCTTTATGAACTTAGGCAAAAGGCTGTTGAGAGAAGGAAGATTTATATTTATTTTAACTTGTAGAGAAGATCGAGTAATTTGTTTTTAAGGAAGGTTATTTTAAGTGTAATTATAGCACTGTAGTTTGTTTTATTTAGTATGATTTTAGTTTGTTTTATTTAGTATGATTTTATTTTTTTTAGCTAGTATTTTCAGTAGTTTTTAGTATGGTTAGTGTTATGCATTTTAGTGTTGATTTAAGTTTACATCTGTTTAAATAATGTGTTTTACGAAAGTCTCTTAGTAATTTGCAGGCTTTTTTCTTTATTGTTTTCTTTTCTTTTTTTTTCTTTTCTTACCCTTGAGTTGTTTCCTTTACTGTAAAAAAAAAACCATGATGACTTTTAAATCAGTTTGGAGTGTGTTATACGGAATAAACTTTTTCGCGTTCATTTCCATAATTATCACGTTTACATCAAGGAAGTTTTTTGTTTCTTATTTGCTTTTATGATAACGTTTTAATCAGTAGGGGTAAAATCATCTTAACCCGGTAGCAGCGACGGGCCACATTTTTGCCATGATATAAACCCCCAAAAATAGATGATGCATAAACTGATCACAAATGCGTTGATATATATTATGAAATGGTTTCCGTGAGTGATGATTTCTACTCATTTTTCTCGCTTAGAGGGAAGGGCCTTAAGGAAACATGATCCCCGCAGATACCGGGTTAATCGTCAACTTGAGACTGGGCGCATCCTATTCTGTGACGAGAATGTAATACAAGGAAGGTCTTTGTGTTTAACTCGCCGATAATTGTGCTGGAGATAATGGCGCGGCATGATTATACAACCCTCTGTGACTCTGTGTTGTGATCAGCCTTCCGGAATTGTTTGCTAAGTATGTAAACAAAATGGATATAAACAACATCTAATGCAGCGAGTCTTTAGTTACATTCACCGATAAAGATTTGACCCGATACCCAGCGATGTATTTTTTCTTTCTTAAGCGTCGGGAAGAAGGAGGAAAGACGAGGAGGAAAGAGGAGAGGAAAAGAGGGAAAAGAAAGATAAGAGAAGAGTCCAACTTCACCTTCTTTTCTTCCTTTCTTTCTCTGTCTATTTCTATCTATCTTTTATAATGTTTTCCTTTCCTTCTTGTGTGTGTGTGTGTGTGTGTGTGAGAGAGAGAGAGAGAGAGAGAGAGAGAGAGAGAGAGAGAGAGAGAGAGAGAGACGGACTATAATAACATTTGAAGATTGAAAATGAAAAATACAAAATAATTTCTTTTTCGTGGGCTGTTCTGTTTTTTTTTTTTTTTTTTCTATTTCTGTCATTCTTAAAACTATTCATTCCATTTCCTTTCCTGAGAATTTAATTTATGCGTCTGTTGGAGCGAAAAATATGACAATTATATATATTTTTTAAACGCCTTTTGTTGTTACGTGCCAGGAAGTAGAAATAATAAAAATAATGATAATAATAATAATAATAATAATAATAATAATAATAATAGTAATAATGTTAACAGTAAAAATAATAGTAATGATAATAATAATCTTTTTCTCAACTAAAATTACAGGAAGCGAGAAATGACTTTTTTTTTATTTATTTATTTATTTATTTTTTTGATATGTAGATACATTTTTTTTCGTTTTTTGTTTTGTTTTCTCAATTATTATCTATTATTATTTTTCCTTTCCTTTTCTAACGTTAAATTTTTTTCCTCCACCTTCACCTTCTTTTCTTCCTTTTCTTTTCTCTCTCTCTCTCTCTCTCTCTCTCTCTCTCTCTCTCTCTCTCTCTCTCTCTCTATTTCTCTCTATCTTTTGTAATGTTTTCTCTCTCCCCTCTCTCTCTATATCTCTCTCTCTCTCTCTCTCTCTCTCTCTCTCTCTCTCTCTCTCTCTCTCTCTCTCTCTCTCTCTCTCTCTCTCTCTCTCTCTCTCTCTCTCTCTCTCTCTCAAAACGAAGTCACGCGTAAACTAAAAAAAAAATAATAATAATTCCTTATACACTCCTCCCTTAATAGCGCGTTTGAGGATGTAAAATAGATACGCATCATTATTATTCTCTCTCTCTCTCTCTCTCTCTCTCTCTCTCTCTCTCTCTCTCTCTCTCTCTCTCTCTCGCTCTCTCTTTATTGAAATCACACGAAATCAGATTAATAAGAAATGTTTAATATGTTCGAAGATACTTTATTTCTGTTTTATTTTATTTTATTTTTTGCATAACCATATTTTATTGAGAGAGAGAGAGAGAGAGAGAGAGAGAGAGAGAGGATAATATTATTGAAGACTGCAAGAGGAATACAGATTTTTTTTTTTTTCTTTATGGTCTGTCCGCTTTTCTTTTTATTTTAGTATTTTTTTTAGATTGGTGAATGGAAGTGTTATTTATTTTTTTATTGAGATGGATTGGTAAGACTGATTTGCGAGAACGTGTGTGTGTGTGTGTGTGTGTGTGTGTGTGTGTGTGTGTGTGTGTGATTGGTCGCTTCGTTAATTCCAGTGTTTCGATTGGTTCTTGGATTAGAGGAGCGATATGATTGGTTGGTTAAGTGTTTTCTTCGTACATAATTAAAAGACCTAATGATTGGTTCTTGGTGGTGACCGTAGACTGTGAAAGTAAATGATTGGATAAGTGAGAATGGAAGCCTGATTCGATAATATGATTGGGTTATCAGACAAAGTACTTAAAGCTGTGATTGGTAAATTCGGTGAGCGGAAGGGGATTGTGAAGATAGACTGATTGGACGAGTCGAGTGAAAGTCTGTGATTGGTTAAAGGAATGAAGAGATGAAGGTTGGACGAGAGGATTAGGACAAAAAGGATAATTAGATGATTGCGTATAAAGTGAAAGATGATTGGGTGGTGATTGGGAGAAAAGCATGTGATTGGATGATGATTGGGTGAGGATTGGGAGAGAAGCATGTGAGTGGATGACGATTGGGAGAGAAGCATATGATTGGATGAAAAGGTACCAAAAAAATTAAAGAGAACGATTGGGAGAGAAGCGTGTGATTGGATGATGATTGGGTGACGATTGGAAGATAAACATGAGATTGGGTGACGATTGGAAGAGAAACATGTGATTGGATGATGATTAGGTGACGATTGGAAGAGAAACATGTGATTGGGTGACGATTGGAAGAGAAACGTGTGATTGGATGAAAAGATAGCAAAGAAAAAGTTAAAAAAAGCGATTTTATGAATGAAAAAAATAAAAAATGATGTTTGTGAAATGATTAAATTGAACAACATGACTTAATGATATAAAAAGAATATAATGATGATGATTCGGTGATTACTATAATGGAAGCAAATGATTGGATGGAAAGTAAAAAAGTAAAACATGATAACTGGAATAAAATAAAATGATTAGAAGTAAAGAAAACAGTGAAAGTAATGACTGTGATTGAAGAACATGATTGGTTGAAGGTGAATAATGATGATTAGACGAGAAGTGAAGTGAAAGTGATTGGATGAAAGTAAAATAGCAAAACGTGATGACTGAGATAAATAAAATGATTAGAAGTAAAGAAAACAGTGAAAGTAATGATTGTGATTGAAGAACTTGATTGGTTGAAGGTGAATGATGATGATCGGGCGAGGAGTGAAGTGAAAGAAAGTGATTGGGTGAAAGAAAATGCCAAAATACTTTGACTTTGATAAAAAAAAAAAATTAAGAGAACAGGAAAAAAGAAAGGAAAAATTAATGATCGTGATGGAAGAACATGATTGGATGAAGCAGATGATGATGATGATGATGATGATTAGGTAAATACTGTAATGAAAGAAGGTGATTGGGTGAGGGAAAAAGACGAAAATATTATGATTGGAATGAAAAAAACATGATTAGTAGAGATATATAGAGTAAAAATTAGTGATTGTGATAGAACATGATTGGGAGAAACGAAGGATGATGAAAATGATTAGGCAGGCACTGTATTAAATGGTGATTGGATGGGAGAAGAAAAGAAAAATTATGATTAGGATAAGAGAATATATGATTAGTAAGGAAGAAAAGAATAAAATTTTATGATTGTGATAGAATATGATTGGATGAAGCGAATGATGATGAAAATGATTAGGCAGGCACTGTCTTAAAAGGTGATTGGATGGGAGAAAAAAAGAAAAATTATAATGATTAGGATAAAAGAGTATATGATTATTAAGGAAGAAAAAAGTAAAAATAATGAATGTGATTAATTAGTATGATTGGATGACGCGGATGAAGATGATTAGGCAAGGATTGTAGTAAAAAAGATTGGGAATTAGAAAAAACACCGAAATATGATGATTGGGCTTAAAAAACATATGATTAGTTTACAAAAATGACCAAAAAGTTATGAATGTGATTGAGGAACATGAATGGATGACAAAAAAAAAAGAGTGATTGGGTGATGATTGGAATGGATAGCGGTGATTGGATGAAAGGATAGACACACTGAGGGTGGGTCTCTAGTCTGTTCTCGCGTGTGATTGGTCGAAATACAACGAAGCAGCCCTCCCATTGGTCGGCTGTGGCTCGCTCTGTCTTGTGATTGGTTAGAAGGGACAGGTGTGAACAGTTATATAGAGAAAGGTGAATAGTGATGATGATGATGATGATGATGATGATAATGATAGGCCTTTTTTTCATCGTTTTAATATGACAAATGGAGTTATTTTTTTAAACTATATATGTAAACACTGATAGTAACAATAATAATAATAATAATAATAATAATAATGATAATAATGATAATAACAATGATTCCTCCCCTCAAAAATGAAAAAAAAAATACCACAACATAAAAAAATAATCAATACATTTAATAAACTTACCTAAACACCCCATCCTTGACCCCCCTCCCTCCTCCCCCTCTTTTTGACACCCCTCCCCCCTTACCTCTTCCCCCCTCCCCTTCATCTTTAACTCCCTCCCCCTCCACCCCCCGCCATCTTCTTCTCCACGAAAAACAATAATAAAAACATCAAAAAAACATTAAAAACAAAAGTATTAGCAAAATTTAATCAAAACAAGACCGGAAAATAAAAGTCTAAAAGCTCGGATCTAATTAACCTCTTTGTTTTCTTTCTCTGCCCCCCAACCCCCCCCCCCCCCCCCAACCCCCTTGACTTATGATTACGCCGCCCCCTCCCCCCCAGAACCCCCTAAATCTCTCCCTCCCCCCCTTAATATTAATCTGAACTTCCCCCCCTCATTGCAATCCCCTCCCCCTACATATATAGATCCCATTTTGACTCGATCTAACCCCCCCCCCCGCCCATCCCCCTACCCCCCTTTACCATCTCACTGACACCCCCTTCCCCTTCCTCCTCCCCCCCCTTCCTCCTCCTCTCCCCCCCCATCACTATAATCGTGGGAGCTTTGGTTGTGTCATGGTGGTTGGTGTGGGTTTGTGAAGGGGTGGTTGTTGTTGTTGTTGTTGTTGTTTTCTATTTTAATTAGTTTCGTCATCATCTCTTATTATTAATTATTGGGTCTCTCCTCTAATTAGTTCTATCATAATTATCTTTTGAGACTGGTTCTGCTCCTTGTTATTTTTTTTCATCATCTTTATTTTTTATTTCCATTTCATACTTATATAAACTACCATACTACCATTTTGAATTTTGCGGTTGTCACTACTACTACTACTACTACTACTACTTCTACCTCTACTACTACTACTACTACTTGTGTTACTACCATTGCTATCACTGTTACCATCATCATAACTTCTACCAGTTCTACTACCATACTACCATTACTCTTATTACTGTTACTACCCTCACAACTACTACAACTACTACTACTACTACTACTTCCATGCTAACATTATTTCTACTACTGCTACCATCACTACTACTACTGCTGCAACAACCATACTACCATTGCTGTCTCTACTACCACCATCATTGCCATTATTAATACCTTTACCTACTACTACCATAACCGCCACCATTACAACCACCACCATAAAGAAAGGAAAAACCACCATACCACTACCATGACACAGGAAAACTACCATGAAAAAAATGACCACCTTTAGCGAGAAGAATGGCAGCAGCTGGGCTACCATGCGTCTGTGTGTACGTGTGTGTGTGCGCGTGTGTGTGTACGTGTGTGTATGTGTGTGTGTACATGTGACTGTATATATAATGAGTGTTACCTTGTGTTACTTTATGTGTTCCCTGTGTGTGGAGGTGACGGTGTGTGGAGGTGGTGCAGTGGTGATGATAATGGTGGTGATGGTGATGCTGTCTCTCCTTCTCTCTCTCTCTCTCACCTGCATCACCACCACCATCACCACCTGCACACCTGACATGACGCAACACACACCTGACCTCAATAACTTCACCTGTTGATTGTGTAGCCCGGTGTTGGGTGTCCTCAGGTGGTGGTGATTAATGGTAGATAAGTTATGTATAAGTATTCTCTCTGTTAGCATTCTTCATGTGTACCTGTTCATCTGCTTCACCTGTTAACAGTTAAGAGATAAACCCCTTAATGCTTTCTGGCGCTGGCTCCCTTCCTCTCTCTCTCTCGCCTCTCTCCCTCCCCGCCGGCCACTGTGGGTTTGAAGAGGTTTTGGGTTGGGTGGAGTTCCCTAGGGTGAGGCTTTGGTATTCCTAGTGTTTTGGGTTTGGATTCGTTTGTTTTTCTTGATTTTCTTAGTTCATTTTTTGAGAAGAGTGAAACTATTTTTTTTTTTTTTTTTTTTTTTTTTACGTTTCGTCTATAGCGCAGGTAGGCTCACATAAGTGGGGCCTGATGATCGGTTCCAGTCCGTTATGGCGCAGGCAAGTGTTTTTTTTATAGTGGTTCCATCTTGTTTGCCTCATGCTGCCCGGTTTTTTTTTTTATTTATTTATTTATTTATTTATTTTTTTTTTTTTTAGTGGTGCCATCTTGTTTGCCTCATGTTGCCTCCCGGAGCTCATCTTTGATCCTCTTCAGAGAGTTAATCTAGAATCCGGGTTGATAGGTGGTGTTCAGGGCAGCATGTGGGTAGTCGTGGGCCACTCGGCGGTGACTGACGGTGACGGTGTCCGCTTGTAGTGACGGACGGGACTCGAACCCAGGACCTCCAGAACGCCGCACCCGCACGCTAACCACTCAGCCACCCCGTTAAGTGAGGTTCTGGTGGTTATTGTGTTCTTCATTTTTCTTGACAATTAACTTTCAGCCTTAAATGCATCTATTTCACTTTCTTTTTTTTTAACTAATTGTGTCTAGTTATTTAGCTTAGTCATACTCAATTTCTATTTTCCTTCCTAATTCTCCCGTTTTCTATTCAGGCTCAGTTTATGTTTTCCTTCCTAATTCTCCGTTTTCTGTTCAGGCTCAGTTTATATTTTCCTTCCTAATTCTCCCGTTTTCTATTCAGGCTCAGTTTATGTTTTCCTTCCTAATTCTCCGTTTTCTATTCAGGCTCAGTTTATATTTTCCTTCCTAATTCTCCGTTTTCTATTCAGGCTCAGTTTATATTTTCCTTCCTAATTCTCCGTTTTCTATTCAGGCTCAGTTTACATTTTCCTTCCTAATTCTCCGTTTTCTATTCAGGCTCAGTTTATATTTTCCTTCCTAATTCTTCCGTTTTCTATTCAGGCTCAGTTTATATTTTCCTTCCTAATTCTCCGTTTTCTATTCAGGCTCAGTTTATATTTTCCTTCCTAATTCTCCGTTTTCTATTCAGGCTCAGTTTATATTTTCCTTCCGAATTCTTCCGTTTTCTATTCAGGCTCAGCTTCCTCACCCCGTTTTCTTCAGGGTTTCTATTTTCTTTTCCCTCAGTGGCCAGCAGGGAGGGAGGGGGGAGGAGGAGGGGGGAATCAGGGAGGCGCTCTGGTGTACAACCGCTGATTGTACTTACATGTGAGCGTCTGGGTGTGCACATATAGATCCTAACGTGTACATGTAAACGTGATGATGTACACAGAGTTAGGTGTACATATGAACGTGTGGGTGTACATACAGGCCCTCTGGTGTACATGTTTATGGCCGTGTGTGCATAAAGATATCTGTGTGTACATTTAGGCGTCTGGGTGTACATGTAGACGTTTACGTGTACATGAACGACCTGGTATGTTATTGGTGCACACACAGAGACGCGTGTACGTATAAATCCGTGTACACAGAGCCGCCAGGGAGTGCCGTGGGTGTACATAGCGCCTCTAGGTGTACATAGTGTTGGTGCACAGGCCACGACGCTTCTCAGGTGTGTACGTCAGGTGTAGGGCAGGTGTGTAGGAGCTTAGGTGCACACAGATATACACGCACACAGGTATACGTACACACATTGAGGTCCATTGGGTATAGGACAGGTGTACAGGAAGGCAAGGCAGGTATACACACACACACACACACACACACACACACACACACACACACACACACACACACACACACACACACACTCAGGTATACGCTCTCAGGTGCAAGTTATATATGCAGGTGTACAAATAATTAGGTGTACATAGTGTAAATTTCTATATTCCTGGAAACACACACACGCACACACACATATACACACACTCACATAAGCAAACGCACACTTCGGAGTACGCACATAGACTTACATGAGACGTACACAGAGACTTGAAGATACACATGACATTGAAAAGAGATGAAGGAAGGATGAAGATAGGAAGGGAGGAAACGAGATAAGGAAGGAAAGGAAGAAAAGAAGGAAATTTTTGGACATGGGAAAGGGAAGAGAGGAAGAGGCATAGGTAAGGAAGAAAGGAAGGAAAAGGAAGAGAACAAGAGCGAGGTAGAGAGGGAAAGGAAGGAGGGAGAAGAAGAAAAGGAGGGGAACAGAACACAATGTAGAAAATGAACAAGAAAAAATTAAATAAAAAAAAGGAAAAGGAGGACAAGACACAGAATAGAGAAAGGAGGTAAAAGAAGGTCAAAGAGATGAGAGGAAGGAAAGTAGAACAAGACACTTAGCTTAGAAAAAGAAAGAAGGAAGGAAAGGAAGGAAAAGGGAGGCAAAAAGACGTAATAGGTTATAAAAAGAAAGAAAAGGTAAAAAAAGAAGGAAGGAGAAAGGGAAATAGGAATAAGACACAGTAGAATAGAGGAAAAGAGGAAAGGAGAAGAGGACAAACAAGACAGAGAGTAGAAAATGAGGACAAAAAAGAACGTAGAAGGACAGGGAAAAGAAAGGAATGGAAGCAGGAAAAAAACAGGAAAGGAGAAACAAATAACTAGGATAAAAAGATGAATTAGAGAAAAGTTAAGAACACATACTAGCACATTGGAAGCTAAGGAAAGGACATACTAGGGAAAAGGGAATAAGGAAAATAGGAAAAAAATAGGAAAGGAGAAACACATAACTAGGAAAAAAAAGATGAATTAGAAGAAGTTAAGATCACATACTAGCACAATGAAAGCTAAGGAAGGGACAGACTAAGGAAAACGGAGGAAGGAAAGTAGGAAAAAAATAGAAAAGGAGAAACACATAACTAGGAAAGGGAGAGAAACTAAAGGAAAAGAGGAAAACACTTATTAGGATGAGGAATCTAATTTAAGGACAGACTAAGGAAAAGATAGGCAGGAAAATAGGAAAAATAGGAAAAGGCGAAACATAGAACTAGAATAAAAAGAGAAATTGAGGAAAAAGAGAGAGGAAACAAAGGAAAGAAGAGGAAAACACTTATTAGGATGTGGAATCTAATTAAAGGGCAGACTAAGGAAAATATAGACAGGAAAATAGGAAAAAATAGGAATAGGCGAAACACACAAGGCGAATAAAAAGAGAAATTAGAAGAGAGGAACCAGGGGAAAGAGGAAAACACTTATTAATTAAAGGACAGATTAAGGAAAAGATAGGCAGGAAAATAGGAAAAACAGGAAAAGGTGAAACACACACTTAGAATAAAAAGAGAACACTGAGGAAAGAGAGAAGAAACAAAGGAAAGAAGAGGAAAACACATTAACTAAAGGACAGACTAAGGAAAAGATAGGCAGGAAAATAGGAAAAACAGGAAAAGGCGAAACACAGAATTAGAATAAAAAGAGAAATTACAAGAGAGTAACCAAAGGAAAGAGGAAAACACTTATTAATTAAAGGACAAACTAAGGAAAAGATAGGTAGGAAAATAGGAAAAATAGGAAAAGGCGAAACACAGAACTAGAATAAAAAGAGAAAATAGAGGATAAGAGACCGGAACAACTTATATTAGAACAGACATAAGGAAGGAAAGAGAGGACATAAGAGTAAAGAAAGAGAGTGGGAGAGGGAGAGAGAGAGATCTGAGTGGCAGACAGCTCTCCTCCACCTCCTCCCCCCCCCCCATGTTTTCCAGGCCCGGGCTCCCAATTCTTCCAGACCCAACGAGTTTTACCGATACAGGAGTCTCACGAAGGTAACACACACACACACACACACACACACACACACACACACACACACGCACACATTCCTCCCCCTACATATCTCCCCCTACCCCCTCACACTCCTCCTCCCCCCTCCACTTCTCTTCTCCCTCCCTCTTTCTCCTCCTCCTCCCCCTCCACACACACACATCCTCCTCCTTCCCCCTACATACACATACACACTTGCACGTACACACACACACATACGCACGCACATCTTTGCATTGCGCCCCTTGTGAAAGTGTACATACATACATACATACATACATAAACACGTACATACATACATACATGATTTTTTTACTTACTTACCCCTTTTTGCAAGCCCGTTCTCCCCTTTTTTGACTCGTCCGCCCCCGCTCGCTCGCCCCGCCCCGCCCCGCCCCGCTCGCTCGCTCGCTCCCGCCCCTGTCAAAGCCCCCAAAAAAGGAAGTGAATTTTTGAGAGTAGAAAAGTACTGAAACGTGATTGATATAATTTTAAGTTTTTTTGTGACATTTTTTCCAATTAGTGATTCGAGTCCGCCCAGGTAGTGACGTGTGCAGCCTCACCTTAATTAGCTTACCTGTGTGCATGACGTCGTAGGTGTGTGTGTGTGTGCCAAGGTGTTGTAATTAGGTTAAGATAGCTCATTAAGGACTTGTTGGTTCGGGACCTGGATGGCTCACCTGGGCTAATTAAAGAGACAGACAGACAGGTACGTGGGTTTGTAATCGCACACACACACACACACACACACACACACACACACACACACACACACACACACACACACACACACACACACACACATGATTATTACCTTCCCCATCTTTTTTTTTTTTTTTTTTTGCTATCTTCGTTTCATCATTTTAATTAAAGAAGCCAAACTACATCAAAATACAGCTCCTCCTCCTCTTCTTCCTCTTCCTCCTCCTCCTCTTCCTCTTCCTCTTCCTCATTTGGATGGTGTTCTTCTACTTTGGCTACTTCGGCTTCTCCTCCTCCTCCTCCTCCTCCTCCTCCTCCTCCTCTGCATCCTACTCAACAGACTGTAAGAACATTCATTGAGTCGCTTTCATATTTTTTTATACATTTCTATTCCATTCACACACACACACACACACACACACACACACACACACACACACACACACACACACACACACACACAGGGAGTAAGCTGGTTTGGGTAGTCTCCCTTTCTTTCTCTTTCTCCCTTTTTCTTTCCCCCTCTCTCCTTTTCTTTCCTCCTTTTCACCTTCCCTTTCCTTTCCCTTCCTTCGCTTCTTTGCCTTTCTCTTCCCTTTTCCTTTCTTTCCCTTTGTGTTTTCTTTTCTTGATTTCCCTTCTGCTGCCTTTTCCCTTCCGTTCCTCTCTGTTCCTTTCCCTTAAGTCTGTTCCATTCAAACTCCCTTTTTTTCCCTTACCTTATTTTCCCTTCCATTTTCTTCCCTTTCCTTTCGTTCCTTTTTTTTTCATGGTTATTCCTTTACTTCTATTCCCTTCCTCTTCCTGTTCTTTATTTCCATTCCCTTTCTCTTCCTTTTCTTCCATTCCCTTCCCTTCCTTTCCTTTCTCTTCCCTTCCCTTCCCTTCCTTTCCCTTCCCTTCCTTTTCTTCCTTTGCCTTCCCTTCCATGCCATTTCCTTTTCTTCCATTCCCTTCCCTTCCTTTCCTTCCCTTCCTTTTCCTTCCCTCCCCCAACGTCTTGCTCCTCTCTCCTTCCCACCCCTTCCTCTCCCATTACCCACAAAAAATGCCTTTCTCTCTCTCTTTTCTCCTCCCTTAACCCCCCTCCCCCCTCCCTCCCCACCTCCCCCCCTTTACCTCAAGTTAGTGTAAAATCTTCCAAAATTACGACAGCGAATAACCAAATTACTTTTAGGAAACCCTCTTTTGCCTTGCCCTCCCCCCTCCCCCGACCTCCCCCCCCCCCTCCAAACCTTCCCTTCCCTTCCCCTAACCTTCCCCTCCCCACCACCTCCTTCCCCACCCCACCAAACCTTCCCTTCCCTTCCCCTAACCTTTCCCTTCCCTCCCCTCCCTTCCTTTCCCATCCCATCCTCTCTCTCCCCCATCTAAGCTCTTTTGCCTTCCCCTTCCCTCTCCCCACCCCTCTCACCATCCCCCTACCCTAACCTCCCTCTCTTTCCTCCCCCCTCCCCTCTCCCTATCTTACCTCCACCCCCCATAACCCTCCTCTATTCCTCCCCTCCCCTTCCCAGTCAAGCTCATACCCTCCCCTCCTCCCAATCACCTTCCTCCCTTGCCTTCCTCCCCTCCCCTCCCTTCCCCTCCTAACCCTCACCTCTCCCCTTCTCTCCTTTCCCTCCCCCTTTCTCCCTCCCCTCTCCTTCCCTCCTCCCCTCTCCCCTCTTCTAAGCTCCCCGTCCCGAAAAATATAATAAAAGTTGAGAATTGTTAATAAAGAAAATTGTGTGTTCAGAAATTTCGGTTTAACGGGAAAATCATGTTCGTTGAGGTTTTATTAAGAGCAGCAGCGGAAAAAAAAGTAGGAAGCGAATAGTTAATAAAAAAAATAATAGTAGTCTAACAATGATAAAAATAGTTGAAGTTGATGATAGTTGATAAAAGTTTTGGGGGTTTAATTGCAGATAGATTAGTTTAACTTGTCCTAATTTATCTCCTTTTTTCGTATATAGTTGTCCCAGTTTTTTTGAGTTTTTGTTTAATATTTCTTTTATTTGGAATCGCAAAGAGAAGACGGAGGGAATAAAAAGGGATAGTTAAATTAGTTCACCCTTAAAGTTGTAGAAATATTTTGTTTTTTTTTCTCCCTTTTCTTCCCTTTCCTTCCCTACCTCTTTTTTTCTTCCCTTTCCTTCCCTACCTCTTCCTTTTCTTCCCTTCCTTTCGTTTCTTTCTCTCCTCCCCCTCCTCTTTTGTTTTCTTGTTTTTCTTTTCTTCGATTTTTCTTCTTCCTCCTTCTTCGTCCAGACTTACCTCTCCCCTGTTCTTCTCCGTTTCTTCGGGTTCTTGTTCTTCTTCACCTCCTCCTCCTCCTCCTCCTCCTCTTCTTCCTTCTTCTCCTCCTACCCCCTCCTCTTGTTTTCTTCTTTTTCTTTTCTTTTCTTTTTCTTCTTCCTCCTTCTATGTCCTTACTTTCCTCCCCCTCCTCCTTTTTATCGAGTTGTTCTTCTCCACCTCCGCCTCCTCTTCTTCTTCCTTCTTCTTCTCCTCCTACCCCCTCTTGTTTTCTTCTTTTTCCTCTCTTTTCTTTGTCTTCTTCCTCCTTCTATATTCTGACTTTCCTCCCCCTCCTCCTTTTTATCGAGTTGTTCTTCTCCACCTCCTCCTCCTCCTCCTCTTCCTTCTTCTTCTCCTTCTCCTTTACCTCTTCTTGTTTTCTTCTTTTTCTTCTCTTTTATTTTTATTTTTCCTCCTTCTATATTCTGACTTTCCTCCTCCTCCTTTTTTTCCTGTTGTTCTTCTCCACTTCCTCCTCCTCCTCCTCCTCCTCCTCCTCCTCCTCCTCCTCCTTCTTCCCCCCTTCCCAGACTTCATGTGGGGGAGGGGGAGCACTAACACCCTCCCCCCCCCTCCCCTACCCCCTCAACCCCCTCAGCTCTTGGCTTTGTGTCTGTTTGTATTTTATGCTTCCAAGAGCTGCAAACGTCCCCCCCCCCCCCCTTGACCCCTTCCCCCCCCCCCTCTTCCTTCTTACTCCTCCCCATCCTCTTCCTCTTCCCTTCTTCCGCCACCATCTTGTATGCTATTTATTCCTTCTTCCTCCTCTTCTTCCTCGTTTACCTCCTCTTCACCCTCTTCTCTTCCTCTTCTCTTCCTTCTTTTCCTCCTTCCTCACCTCACCTTTTTCCCTTGTGGTAGTGTTGATGGTGATGATGATGATGATGATGATGATACCTTTGCTGTCACCATCACTACTACTACTACTACTACTACTACTACTACTACTGCTACTACTACTACTACTACTACTACTACTACTACTACTACTACTACTGCTACTACTACTACTACTACTACTACTACTACTACTACTACTGCTACTACTACTACTACTACTACTACTACTACTACTACTACTATTATCACTTGCATCAATACTAATAACACCAAGCATGTTAACTATAATACAACTACTACAATTACTATTACTATTACCTCTACTAATACTTCTAAACATGTTAATGGTCATGATACTAATACTAACACCATTACTAACATTACTTCCGTTACTAACACGCCTAAATATGTTACTTGTGATTCTACTAACACCTTGAAACATGTTACTTGTGATTCTACTAACACCTTTAAACATGTTACTTGTGATACTATTAACAAGTCTAAACATGTTATTTCTGCTACTGCTAACACCTTTAAACATGTTACTTGTGATACTACTAACAAATTTAAACATACTACTTCCAATACTACTAACAAGGCTATACTTGTTACTTGTGATAATACTAACCAGTCTAAACATGTTACTTATGGTACTACTAACAAGTCTAAACATGTAATCCTGATACTACTAACGCTACTACTAACGGTATGTACCCTTATGCTTCGTGTACATGTGCGTGTGTGTGCATGAGAGGACGAGGAGGAATGAGAGGAGGAAAGAAGAGGAATGACAAGCTAAGACCATGACGCAGTTCCACAGTTCTCTCCAGTGGCTTTGTAACCCTCCAAAACAAACAAGTCCCCCATGTGTTAGGTTTTC